>NC_056668.1:85239567-85539567 GCF_018350195.1 Panthera tigris
ACTCCAGAAAGCATTTGGCCTATTGCTTTTTTATTCTTCTCTCCCTGGCCTCAGTGAGTTTCCTCTCATGCATGTACAGATTAGTACTCAGCCAAAGACTTGAGGAGATATCTCTGCAGACCTCTGGAGCTCTCTCTCAGTGAAGTTCCCTCCTCTCCAACACTCTTCCCACAAATTCTAGCTGCCTAGACTTTCTTAAACTGATCTATCACTTCAATACAATAAGATCACCAGAGTCAGCTTTGGATACCCCTCCCTGTACTGTGACTTGGAAACTACCTCCAGGATGAAAATTGGTATAATCTTAAACCTTACCTCATTTATCTTCTCTAAGGGTTTATGGTCCTGCACTATCTTTTTTCCAGTATCTTTAAATAGTTGTTCCATATATTTTCTTTGATTTTCTAGTTATTTATGATGCAAAGGCAATTCCTGTAGCAGTTCCTTCTTATGGGAGGGAGTAGAAGTCTTAATACACTTTAAAAACAAGTCAGCCTTGGGGCACCTGGGTGGTTCAGTCAGTCAAACACGTGACCCTTGATCTCAGGGTTGTGAGTTTGAGACCCACGTTGGGTATGGAGATTACTTGAAAATAAAAATCATAAAAAAAAAAAAAAAAGTCCGCCTTCACTTTCTGTGGTCTGCATTCATCTGAAGAGAAATCTGGTTGTTAAAGCTCTAGTTGATGATTTCATGTACTTTTCTTGACCCCTTCTTCAGTTCGGAGTCTATGTGCAATGCAAGGATCCCGAAGCTCTGATCCAGTTTGGTGTCCTTAGTTTTTTCCTCTCACCTTCAAAAACAGCCCCTCAATTCAGATAATTTCTCCCAGCTCTACTCCTTCCTATCCAACATTCTAAACTCTCCTGACTTTATTTTAATGTCTCTAGTTCCCATCCCATGCCATGTTCCTAGTCTCTACTTCTCAGATCAATTCTTTCAAACTGATACACCTTTTGACCTATCTTCCTAGCCTAAGTTCTTTCCTTACTGCTTGTTTCAAATGCTACACATTACATTACAAGTGATGTAAAATCCAACTCAAATTAACTTTCATGAAACAAGGTGTTTATTGACTGGTTGAAGTCTGGTGGTGGGTCAGGATTCTGAGTCAGTTGATTCAGTGGTTAAAAGATGTCCCCACACTTTTATTTCCAACTTCACTGAGGTATAATTGACAAATAAAAATTGTATATAGTTAATTGTATTAATTGTATATATAATTATATATAATTGTATATATGTATATATTGTGAAACGATTACCACACTCAAGCTAATTCACCCATCAGTCTCCTCATATAGTTACCATTTGTTTTTGGGTGTTGGTGTGGTGAGAACATTTAAGTCTACTCTTGCTCTTTCTTTGTTTTCTCTTGCATGATATCAACTTTAATTCTAAGGCCAACCTCACTCATTGTAACAATATGGCTGCAGTACTTCCAGGCTTCTTATCTGAACAAAACAGCCCAGAAGATGAGAAAGATAAACATTCTTTCTCAGATGTTACTAGAAAATATTTTTTCCAGTACCTTTGGCTCAAATCAGCCCGTGTCACTTCTGAACCTAAATCTTGACCAGGTGACAGAATAATGTTGCTGCATATGCAGCCCCTTCCCTAGAGATAGGAGTGAAGTCAAATTCCCACAAATACATGGGTTGGGTCAAAGAGTAGATAGTCAAATGAAAATAAGGTGACCAAGAGGAGGAATAGATGTTGAAGACTACACCCTGAACTTTGCTCCTCAGAGCTCCCTTGGCTCCATGTTCTGAAATTCAATAACCATATTCAAGCCTCTCTCATACAACTTCAGAGCCTGACCCCAGCCCCAGGAAGCACTCATAGCCATTGCTTACTCAGCAGGTAGGTTTTAGAATAAATAATATCCTGGAAATAAATTTATTTTGTAACTTTATTTCTCTATATGAAACTATATATATCTTCAGTGTACTATATATCCTCACTGAACTGAAGTAATTTCAAATACTTAAACCAGTACTTGAGTATCTTACTTACTCTAGCTCTGCCTCTTAATAGGTGTGTGACCCTAGGTAATTTACTGGTCTTCTATGTGACTCATTTATCTCATTTGTAAAATGGGAATAATAATTGTACTTACTTACAGAATTTCAGAATAAAATTAGCTTAAATGTATTAATACACATAAAACACTTGAAATGTGCCTTAATATAGGAAACATTCAATAAATCTTTATTATTTCTTTGTTATTTCATATTATTATTTTTAGTAGTAGTAATACTATTAGTATTGGTATTTCAATATGTGACAATATACAGGTCTATTCATGATGTGATTCAATTATAGACAATTAATCTTCCTATATTTATCCCGCAAGCATATCATCCCTTTATCATCTCAAAACGTATACATAATACTGTCCCAAACCATCCAGGCCAATTTTGTCTCCCTAGAAACTTGTAAGTTAAAATAAATTATGTTGATGTGGACAACACATAAAAGGGCTTTTTTGGTTAAACAAAATGATCTATAAGAATTATCAAAAATTAATTTTAATATTACAGAAAATGAATAATAAAATATATGAGTGGTACATTCCAAGCATGTCATGATGATGGGAAAACCTTCACATGCTTCTAGTATTTGAGGTAAATATTCCTGAAAAGGGGGGTTTCCAATAAACTGAGATGATAGAAAAAAGGCAGTTTGATGAGTAATCAGGGCAATCAGATAAGCCAAATTGGGACAAAGATGGTAAGCCAAAGTAACAAATATTTAAACTGTTTGGTTTTTGGGGGCGCCTGGGTGGCTCAGTCGGTTGGGCATCCGGCTTCGGCTCAGGTCATGTTCTCACAGTTCGTGGTTCAAGCCCTGAGTCAGGCAGGCTCTGTGCTGACACCTCAGAGCCTGGAGCTTGCTTCCAATTCTGCGTCTCCCTCTCTCTGGCCCTCCCCTGCTCACACTCTGTCTCACTCTCTCAAAAATCAACATTAAAAAAAAATTTTTTTAACTGTTTGGTTGTTTTGTTGTTGTTGTTGTTGTTGTTGTTGTTGTTTTTTAAGAAAGGAAAAAGGAAAGGGAAAGAAGGGAAAAGGGAGAGAGAAAGGCAATAAAAAAACATCTAGCGGGGAAAGATCTGGGTTTGTTTCCTGAAACTGCCACTTACCAGCTATACACTCTTAGGCAAATAACCATTCTGATTCAATTTATTCATCTTTAAAATAAGAGAAATAATAGTACCTACTTACTATTGTCTTTCATCATTCTAGCATTTTAACATGAAATGAAAAAGAGCACATTTTATAATCTATGGAATCTTAGAATCAATGAAATGTGGTAATACTATGATGATCATTAAATAAGATTATGCATGTAAAGCACCTAGCACAGTGTCAGGGCAATCTCCTTAACTTCTCTGGCTACACTTGTATTCATTTTTGTAAATCAGAAAACTGAAAGTTATTCCACCTAAAAAAAAGTGGTTTTCCCAGTGTATAAAATAAATTCTGAAGGATATAAAAATGTCTACTAATCATAAATAAAATTAAATCAACAAGAACTAAGGAACAAAACTCTAAAATTGACTGTAAAGAGAAATAACAATCTAATTCCATTTGAAATAAATAATATAACCTCAAAAAGCAAAAAGAAAGAAACCAAAGAACTGGGACTATATGTCCTCAATCTAAAGACAAAATGTATTGAAAAAGAAAAAAAAAAATAATCCAAGTAACTTCAGAATGAAGTAACTAATCTAGATCACTGGCCAAATCTAGATCACTGCCTGCTTTTCACACATAAAGTTTTTTTGGAATACAGCCATGTCCTTTTGCTACTTATTTTTTATGGCTGAATTCCCACCACAGTGGCAGAGTTTAGTAGTTGTGGCAGAGATTATATGGCCCACAATGCCTAAAATGATTATTATCTGGCCCTCTACAGAAAAAGTTTGTTGACCCCTGTTTTAGAACACAATTGTGATGGTTAATTTTATATGTCAACTTGACTGACAAGGAGGTGCTCAGACTAAACACTGTTTCTGGGCATGTCTGTAAGAGTATTTCTAGATGAGATTAGCATTTGAGTCCATGGACTCAGTAAAGTAGATTGCCCTTCTCATCATTCAAACTCTTGATGGCCTGAATAGAACAAAAGGCAAAGGAAAAGGAATTATCCCCTTTTTTCCTGCATCATTGTTTAGCTGGTATATCTCAGCTTCTCTGGCCTTTAGACTGGGATTTACACCACTGGCTCCCCTGGTTCTTGGTCCCTCAGACTTGAACTAAATTACACCACTGGCTTTCCTGGGTCTCCAGCTTGTATATGACAGACCATAGAACTATTCAGCTTCCATTACTGCATCAAATAATTCTTCATAATATATATGAACCTGTTTCTCTAGAAAACTCTGACTAATACAATACATAGACTTTATACTTAAGGATTAAGATAAAAAGATCAACAATCTCGAACTCTATTTAGTAGTTTTCATCATAGTGATAGGAAGATAATAATTCTGAGACTATATTTTATGTATTATAGAAGTGACCAAGTGAGTAAATATTGAAGTTATTGGGAACCATAGTTCTCACTGTTGGAAAAGAACAATATAAATATGGAATGAGATAACGCTTAGATGAGCCATCAACCTAGCTGCCATCAACCTAGATCCATCTGCAGAGATCCTAAAAGTGGTAAGTCCCTAATAGCAATTAACATACCACTGCCTAGATCTTGGTTTCTAAATATCATTCACATATGAAATGAACCAGAACTCTTTAGAGAAATGGCAGATTCCTCAGCAGAGGCAAAAAATAAGATGAGACTGGAACATCTATCTCATTGTGCAATAAAGTTAAAATTGCTGAAAAATTGATGGGACATGTTAAAATAACCAAGAAGCCTGCTTAAAAAATGTTCTCACAGGAAAATCTTGGAAATTTTTTAAATAAAAAATAATATCTGGAGAAATAGCTGATTCTAAGGGCTAGAGAGGGAAATTACAAAATTAGTCTGGACCATTTTTATTTGAGTATAGTTGACACACAATGTTACATTAGTTTCAGGTATACAACTTAGTGATTTGACAAGTTTATACATTACACTATGTTCACCACAAGTATAACTACCATCTGCCCCATTACATTACTATTACAGTATCATTGACTATATTCCTTATAGTCTGCTTTTTAGTCCCATGACTTACCTATTCCATAACTGGAGGCCTGTCTCCCACTCCCCTTCACCCATTTTGCCCAACCTCCCACTCCCCTCCCCTTTGGCAAGCATCAGTTTATTCTCTGTATTTATTAAGTCTGTTTTCTGTTTTTATTCATTTTTTAGATTCAATTTATGAATGGAATCATATGGTATTTGTCCTTCTTAGTCTGACTTATTCCACTCAGCATAATACCCTCTAGGTCTCAACCTCATCCTTTTTTATGGCTGTTTAATATTCCATGGTGTGTGTGTATGTGTGTGTGTGTGTGTGTGTGCACCACATTTTTCCTTTTTAAAAAATTTTTTTAATGTTTATTTTTGAAAGAGAGAGAGAGAGAGAGAGAGACAGACAGACAGAACATGAGCAGGGAAGGGGTAGAGAAAGAGGGAGACACAGAATCCGAAGTAGGCTCCAGGCTCCAAACCGTCAGCACAGAGCCCGACGTGGGGCTTAAACTCACGAACTGTGAGATCACGACCTGGGCCGAAGTCGGACACTTAACCAACTGAGCCACCCAGGCACCCCAACACCACATTTTTCTTTTCTATTCATCTACTAATGGATACTTAGGTTGCTTCCATGTCTTGGCTATTATAAATAATGCTGCAATAAACATAGGAGTGCATATATCTTTTTTAGTTAGTGTTGTTGTTTTCCCTAGCTAAATACCCAATTATGTAATTATATGTATACTGGATCATATAGTATTTCTGTCTTTAATTTTTTGAGGAACCTCCTTACTGTTTTCCAAGTGGCTGCACCAATTTATATTCCCACCAACAGTGAATGAGAGTTCCTTTTCTCTACATGCTCACCAACACTTGTTTCTTGTGTTTTTGAGTTTAGCCATTCTAACAAGTGTGATGTGACAGCTCATTGTGGTTTTTATTTGCATTTCTCTGATGATGAATAGAGTTTGGGCATCTTTTCATGCATCTGTTGGCTATCTGTATGTGTTCTTTGGAAAAATGTCTATTCAGGTCCTCTATCCATTTTTTAATTGGATTGTTTGTTTTTGCAGTGTTGAGTTGTTTTTGTGATGCCCTGAAAGTAAGAAACTGCTGAGCCAGAAAGGAACATGTAAAAAAAGACTCAGAAGCCAAACTGAAAGAAGTATAAATGGCTGAAACAGGAATAATTTGAACTTCAAAATTAATAACATAGTATTGAATTATAACCCAAAGTATAAAATAAGTAGGCATGAGTTAATACTGATATAAATGATTTAATAAATAAATATATGGGAGCAAAGGAACAAATTTTCATTACACATGAACTCTAAACAATATATGTAGATATCCCCCACTTTAAGAAGTAGAACTTAATTTAAATTCCTTTGAGTGGGGTGCCTGGGTGGCTCAGTCAGTTAAATGTCTAACTCTTGATTTTGGCTCAGGTCATAATCTCATGATCTCGGGAGATCAAACCCCACCTCAGGCTCCAGAATGACAGCACTGACCCTGCTTGGGATTCCCTCTCTCCCTCTCTCTCTGCTTCTTTCCTGCTCATGCTCGTGCTCTCTTAAAATAAATAAATAAACATTAAAAAATAAAAAATAAAAAAATAAATCCCTCTGAGTGTGGGATACCTTCAAAAGAATAGTGTCTAGCTTCCAAAAAATAAAGAAAGGGGAAAACAGAGATATCTGGCAGATACTATCTTAACCAAGTGATCAAAGTTAAAATCATCAGTGATAAGGCAAGTTAATATCATGTACCACCTAATATAATGCAATGAGAAGAATATCCCTGTCCCTGTGGTATTCTTCCCCAAAACCCATAACCCCAGTCTAATAATGAGAAAATATTAAACATACCCAAAGTGAGGTACATCTCACATCTACAAAGTACCTGACCAGTAATCTTCAAAACTGTCGAGGTTATGAAAACAATGAAAGACTGAGAAACTATCACAGATCCAAGGAAACTAAGGAAACATATAGGCTAAATGAACTGTGGTATTCCAGGATGAATTCTGGAACAGAAAAAGAATACTATTGAAAAAACTCATGAAAGGCAAATAAAGTCTCTAATCTAGCTAATAGCATATTCCAAAGTTAAGTTTTTTAATTTTGATAAATATATCATGTTCACATAAGATGTTAACATGAGGGGAAACTGTGAGAGGGGTATATAGGAACTCTCCCTATACTGACTTTTCTATTTTTCTATATACTTAAATTATTCCAAAATAAAAAGTTTATTTTAAAAAAATGATAAACAATGATAACCCACTTAAGAAAATAAGAATGAAAGAGTACATACTGATAGTATAAGTGAATGAACAAATGAATAGGAAAAAAGGAAAAGCTCTAACTGCAGAATATCAATTAATAAATGTAAAAAGAATGACAGAGTTAGGAAATTCCATTTTACAATCATCATAAAAATAATAATTTCAGGCAAGAATCAGAAAAGGATGTTATAACTATTGAGAGAGACTTTAAGGATAAAAAGATACACAATATCAGAGAAACGCATATCAGTTACTAATTTCAAAGGTAAAAATGGTTAATATTACCAATAATAGGACAACTGACATCAGGTACCTCCTGATATGATGCACTAAGGTGGACACAATGTCGCTTATATAATTTTCCTATCAAAAATTCATAATCTAGATTTACTTATGAGGAAACAACAGTCAAACCCAACTGAGAGTCTGTAAAACAACTGGCAGGTAGGGGTGCCTGAGTGGCTCAGTTAGGTTAAGCATCTGAATCTTGATTTTGGCTCAGGTCATGATCTCATGGTTGTGGGATCAAGCCCAGCCTGGAATTCTCTCTCTCCCTCTCTCTCTGTCCCTTCCCTGTTCGCATGTGCATGTGCTCTCACTCTCTCAAAATAAATAAATAAACTTAAAAACAAAATCAGCAGGTATGTTCCAAAAATAATAACATGAAAGAAAAAGAAGGATTAAGGAACTATTACAGGAAACTATAGAATTATAACGATAAGGTGTAGTGCATAATCATGGATTGGTTCCCGGGTTGTAAAGAAAAAAATGTTACACTGTCATTGATTCAAGGCAATAAACCATTCAATCTACATCAATTTTTAATTGAATCAGTTCTACCATACATGATTCAGAAAACAGAACCAGACAATCATGCTGAAAAATTAGTATGACTTCTGCTTTTAGGAATTAACACTAAAGAAATAAAAATATTTCAAATAGTTAACAATGTGAGCATATTTATTATAGCATTATTTATAAGAGCCAATATTTTGAAAATAATCTAAATGCCCGTATTGTAACATGTTTTAGGTTGCAAATGACCAAGAACTCAACTTAAAAGGGTTTAAACAGAAAGAAACGTTATTTGTTGGCTCTTATAACTGAAAAATCTCCAAGAGAAGAAGATTTTAGGGCTATCTTCAGGTTTCATTAATGTCACCAACACTCATCCTTTGATTCTGCCGCATTTTTTTTTCTGAAGGTCAGTTTCATCTTCTAACTGGCCCACTTAATGGTTATTATTTGAATACACCAAACAGAGTATGAAAATCTTATTCCCAGAAGTTCTGACAAATGTCTTCTTAAATCATACTAGCTCTAACATGGCTACATGTCCACCCTGAACCTGATCATATGGCTTTGCTAGAGTAATCTCACCCATAACATATGGCTAAAAATTACATAGTGGGAGTTTACCAAAGAAATGCAGAATACAATTACTACTAAGAGGGAGAATTGATACTAGGCAACAGACACAGGCATCTCCCATGATGTCCAGGATTAAGCCACTGCTCAAATATAGTATGATACATCCATTAAAATTAGGTTGAAGATTATTTTTTTTACATGGAAAGATTTCCACAATATATTGTTAAGATAGGAGAAAGCAGTAACTAAAAGAATGAAATTATTTACAACATATTAATAGTGGATTTTATAAATCCTCTGAACTTAGAAGCAAAATTCTGTGTGAATAAGCCATTTAGTATGGATATGCTTCATAGTAATTATCTGGTTCTCAAAGGATTATAGTTCCCAAAAAAGGAAAGAATGAATGACAAGGGTGCCCTTGCAATTTTAAAGAGGAGGAAACTGAGGTTCAGAGGGATTAAATGCCTTCCTCAATGTCACAACAATCTGCTAATATCAGAACAAGGCAAGATTCCAGTCTTCTGATCCCTGAACAAATGCTCTTTCCATGTTGCCACACTGCCTTAACTTAGCTCACTGGGCAGTATGGTCCAGGTTGCAACTTCTTTCAAATTAAAATTTTATTAAAAGTTGAGAACTGGATAAGCTTTTCTATTTTCAAATGTATCACAGAAGTTCATAATGTGAAAGGAAGAAACTAAAGAAAGCAATTTTTCTCAAATATGGATCCACTGACCTCTTAGAAATGTGCACCATAGACTTATTCCCAAAAGTCAAAAAGTTCCTTACACCAATATGTTTATGTCTGATTTATAATAATCTAAAATTAATATTTCAAATCTATATTGATACTCCTAGTAGAATATAAGGTCTCTGAGGGCTGAGCTTTTTTTTTCTTTTTTATTCCCTATTTACCCCCAGTGCCTAAAACAGGGTCTGAAACATATAAGTATCTGACACATGAATTACTAATGAACAAATCAACTCATAACTAATTTCTGCCACATAAGTCCATTACACATGTTTGTGTCATGTTCACACTGGCACTAAGGTGTCCTGTTTCTATTGTTAAAAGCTAAAGAGAGGCTCCTGGGTGGCTCAGTCAGTTGAGCATCTGACTTTGGCTCAGGTCATCATCTCACAGTTTGTGGGTTCGAGCCCAGTGTCGGGCTCTGCTCACAGCTCAGAGCCTGGAGCCTGCTTTGGATTCTTGTGTCTCCCTCTCTCTCTGCCCTTCCCCTGCTCACACTCTGTCTCTATCTCTGTCTCTCTCTCAAAAATAAAGATTAAAAACATTTTTTTTAAAAAGCTAAAAAGAGAAAGGTAGATTAAGTAAGTAAATGATATGCTTGCACTTACTTGAGACCAAATAGTATCTCAGTTTGCTGTACAAATGAATAAAAGAAATTGGTTAAATAGTTGAGTCATGACTGGGCACTATTAATTAGATATGCCAAATTAAAACAAACTTACCCCATAACAGACAGTATCAAACACAACTTTCAACAGATGATTTGGTTTCAGCAAACAACATCATCCAATGTATTAAATTAAAATTTTTGCTTGTTTATGCTTAATTTATTGATTCCCTTCAATTTTGTAGAAGCTACAAACATAAGAAATCTATGCCTAATTTTATATTCTTAAACTTTTACATACTTCACAATTATTTAAGTCAGTATCATAAATCTAAAATACTTTTTCCTCTAAAAGTTGTCTTTATATTACTCAAGTTTTAAAACCTATAAAGTAGTATATGTGTGGATCAAAAATTAGGAATTAAAAAAGTTAGGAATTCAAATCCGTTTCATAAAAGCCTTATTATATAACCCTGAGTTCTAATACCACTGTGGCTCCGTTTTCATTCGTAAAGGTGAGAATAACTTGAAAAGTATTCAGCAGAATAATTTTATTAATCATAAATTTTAAGAATCTGAAATAATCTGGAAAAGTAATATCCAGTCCAACATTCATTTTACAAATGAGGAAGCTCAGAGGAATTAGAGTGACTTGTCCAACATCAACTAATAAGTCATGGTAGGAATGGGCTGAGAACCTAGATCTAATCATTGCATCTACTGAAAAATGCCAAGCATTGTAAAAATACCTCTTAATGACAATGATGCTTTAACTCAACAGCCTATTGTTCTTAAATTGATTCCTGGGCACTGTTCTTGTTACATTCCTTAAGTACAAAGAAAAGCAGCATACTGTTCTGGATTTATACAATCAGATTTGAGGGCTGACATTATTGTAATTGCTTGGTCCTTGAGTCAACTGGCAGTGCATCAACCATTAAAATCAAAAGTATGTTAAAAAGCAGGAAGATCCTGGCAATGTATAAATGCACTTACAAAGAAAAGTCAAATTTGAACCTATCAACCTTGGCAGTTTTCCTTTAAGAGAGCCCAGAAAAGCCACAGTGGCCATGGAAATTAAAACTGTGTCTTAAATGAATGAGATGCTGAAAATATGAGAAGCTAAGGAAAGAATAATAAGCACTTGAAGCCTCTATACACCAATCAGGGTTTTTAAGGTACATTTGGGATTCCATGTAATAGATGAAGCATTGGAGTGAATAATAAGACCAAACTATAAGAATAATTCTGTACTCCTTATCCTAGACTCAGACCAATCAGTGTGATAGTGCACAATTTATATTTAAATGTAAATTTCAAAACTAATTATGATTTCCAAATAGCAGATGGTAATTCAGTTAGAAACACAATCAAAAGAAAGATTCATTTAGTTTGCTTAAAAGGTTTTAGCAAACAGGATGAAAAACAAAGTTCATACTGGTCATGGGTTTCAGAAAGTACACTGGAAGCTGTGGACATCCCATGGATATTATAATCAATTCCATTTAATCAAGATCCTAACTGAACCAGAACCTTCTGATTTCTCGCTGAAGCTGTTCTGAAAACTTGCAGAAAACCCAGCATCAACCCATTCCCATAGGGGTTTCTCTTTAGGAACAATTCAGCCAGTAGATGCGCTGGTTTTCTTTGCCAGGCATCTTAGGCCTATCCTTATAGGCTACCACATACTATATTGTATACCCTAGATTTGCTGAAATGATCTCAATCCCAATTTTTGTATCCCATTATCAGAATCATGAGTCCCAATATTTGGCTAAAGAAATATGATCTCCATGACTTGGCACAAAAGTGAACCAACAAGGCCCCATTAAGGGGACTCTCAAATCTTTGAAGCAGTCCTAGAATTTAATATTAAATTTTTTTAAATGTTTATTTATTTTTCAGAGAGAGAGATAGAGTGCAAGCAGGGAAGGGGCACAGAGAGAGGGAGACAAAGAATCTGAGGCAGGCTCCAGACTCTGAGCTGTCAGCACAGAGCCGAACACAGGGCTGAAGTCAAACGCCTAACTGACTGAGTCACTCAGGCGTCCCTAGAATTTAATATTAAAGATGAGTTCCTGGTTACCATCATGTGAAAGCCAGTTTCTTACTGGCTTTTCTCTCTCTCAAACATTTTTTTTAAATTTATAAATAAATAAATAAATAAATAAATAAATAAATAAATAAATAAAATAGATACTAAAAAAACAATAGAACAGATCAATGAAAGCAGGAACTGGTTCTTCAAAAAGATCAACAAAATTGATAAACTTCTAGCAAGACTCATGAAAACAAAAAAAGAAAGAGACAGGACTCGAATAAAATCAGAAATGTAAGAGGAGAAATAACAACCAATATCACAGAAATACAAAGGATTGTAAGAGAATATCACAAAAAATCATATGCCAACAGATTGGGATACCCTGGAAGAAATGGATAAATTCCTAGAAACATATAACCTACCAAAACTGAAGCAGGAAGAAATGGAAAATTTGAACAGACTCATTACCAACAATAAAATTGAGTTAGTAGGATGCATGGGTGGCCAGTCGGTTAAGCATCCAACCTCAGCTCAGGTCATGATTTCATGGTTTGTGGGTTCGAACCCGGATCAGGCTCTCTGCTGTCAGCACGGACCCTGCTTTGGATCCTATGTCCCCTTCTCTCTGCCCTTCCCCTGCACTCGCTCATGCTCTTTCTCCCTCTCTCTCAAAAATAAACAAACATTAAAAGATTGAATTAGTAATCAAAAAACTCCCCAAAAGCAAAAGTCCAGAACCTGATGGCCTCAGAGGCAAATTCTACCAGACATTTAAAGAAGAGTTAAAACCTATTCTTCTCAAACCATTCAAAAAAACAGAAGAGGAAGAAAAATTTCCAAATTCATTCTATGAGGCCAGCATGACCCTGATACCAAAATGTGATATAGACACCACAAAAAAAAAGAGAACCACAGGCCAGTATCTCTAACGAACATAGAGGCAAAAATCCTCAACAAAATACTAGCAAACCTGATTCAACAACATATTTTAAAGACATCTCACACAATCAAGTGGGATTTATTCCTAGGATTCAAGAGTGGTTCAGTATTCATAAATCAATCAATATGATACATCATATCAATAAGCAAAAGGATAAGAACTATATGATCTGTTCAAAAAATGCAGAAAAAGCAGTTGACAAAGTACAACATATATTCACAATAAAACCCGTCAACAAGGTAGGTATAGAGGGTACATACCTCAACATAATAAAAGCCATATATGAAAAACCCACAGCTAACCTCATACTTGATGAGGAAAAACAGAGCTTTTCCCCTAACATCAGGAACAAGACAAGGATGTCCACTCACACTCTCTGATTCAACATAGTACTGGAAGTCCTAGACACAGCAATCCGAAAAGAGAAAGGAATAAAAGCCATCCAAATTTGTAAGGAAGAAGTAGAAGTTTCACTATTTGCAGACAACATGATAATATATATAGAAAACTTGAAAGATTCCACCCAGAAACTGCTAAACTAATAAATGAATTCAGTGAAGTCACAGGATACAAAATAAATGTACATAAATATGTTACACTTATATATACTAATATTGTAAGCACCAGAGAGAGAAATTAAGAAAACAATCCCATTTACAACCACACCAAAAATAATAAAATACCTAGAAGAAAACTTAAAGAGACCTGTACTCAGAAAACTATAAAACACTGATGAAAGAAATTGAATAAGACACAAACAAATGGAAAGACATTTCATGTTCACAGATTGAAAGAACGAATATTGTTAAAATGTCTATACTACCCAAAGCAATATACACATTTAATGCTATCCCTATCAAAATACCAACAGCATTTTTCACCCAATAAGAACAAACAATCCTAAAATTTACATGGAACCACAAAAGAACCCAAATACTCGGAGAAATATTGAGGAAGAAAAATGAGGTATCACATTTCTGACATCAAGTTATATTACAGAGCTGTAGTAATCAAAATAGTATGGCAATGGCACAAAAAAAGACACACAGATCAATGGAATAGAATAGAAAACCCAAAAATAACTCACAGTTATATGATCAATTAATCTTTAACAAAGGAAAGAGGAATATCCAATGTGAAAAAGACAGTCTCTTCAACAAATGGTGTTGGGAAAATTGGACAGCTATGTGCAAAAAAAGAATGAAATTGGACCACTCTTCATTATACACAAAAATGAACTCAAAATGGATTAAAGACCTAAAGGTCACACCTGAAAACATAAAAATCCTAGAAGAGAATACAGGCAGTAATTTCTCTGACATCAGCCTTAGTAACTTCTTTCTAGATATGTCTTCTGAGGCAAGGGAAACAAAAGCAAAAATAAACTATTGGGACTATATCAAAAGAAAAGCTTCAGCAAAGTGAAGGAATCAACTAAACTAAAAGGCAACCTCAGGAATGGGAGAAGATATTTGCAAATAACATATCAGATAAAGGGTTAGTAAAAAAAATATAGAGAGAACTGATATAACTCAACACCCAAAAAACAAACAATCCAATTAAAAATGGGCAGAAGATTGGGGTGCCTTAGTGGCACAGTCGGTTAAGCGTCCGACTTGAGCCCAGGTCATGATCTGACACCTCGTAAGTTCAAGCCCCACACTGGGCTCTCTGCTGACAGCTCAGAGCCTGGAGCCTGCTTTGGGTTCTGTGTCTCCCTCTCTCTTTGCCCCTCCCCCACTTGCATTTTCTCTCTCTCTCTCTCTCTCTCTCTCTCTCTCTCTCTCTCTCTCAAAAATAAACACTTTTCAAAAATGGGCAGAAAACAATAGACGTTTCTCCAAAGAAAACATACAGAGAGCCAACAGACACATAAAAAGATCCTCAACATCACTCATCATCAGGAAATGTAAATCAAAACTACAATGAGATATCACTTCACACCTATCAGAATGGATAAAATCAACAACACAAGAAACAACAAGTGTTGACGAGGATGTGGAGAAAAAGGAACATTCATGCACTGTCAGTGGGAATGCAAAGTGGTGCAGCACTGTAGAAAACAGTATGTAGGTTCCTCAAAAATTTAGAAATACCTACCATCCACTACTAATACCATTACATTATTTACTCAAAAAAAATACAAGAACACTAATTCAAAGGGATACATGGACCCCTATGTTTATTGCAGCATTATTTGCAATAGTCAAATTATGGAAGCAGTCCAAGTGTCCATCAATAGATGAGTAAAGAAGATGTGGTATACATATGTGATGGAATATTATTTAGCCACAAAAAAGAATGAAATCTTGGCATTTGCAATGACATGAATGGAGCTACAGAGTATAATGCTAAGTGAAATATCAGTCAGTAAAAGACAAATATCATGTGATTTCACTCATATGTGAATTTATGGAAAAAAACAAATGAACAAAAGAGAGAGAAAAAACAAAGAACAGACTCTTAACTACAGAGAACAAACTGATGGTTACCAGAGGGGAGATGGGTTGGGGGATGAGTGCAACAGATGAAAGAGATAAAAGAGTACACTTATCATGATGAGTACTGAGTGATATACAGAATTGGTGAATCACTGTATTGTATACCTGAAACTAATATAACACTGTGTATTAACTAACTGGAGTGAGTGAATGAATGAATGAATGAATGAATAAATAAAGACTCGTGATTAGTTGGAAATATTGAGATGATTGGTTCTGTAAGAGAAGCTTTTTTCACTAGCAGGAAAGTAAAGGAATGCTCTGGTATTCAATTGTCACTCACCCATCCAGGAGTGGATAGTGACACCACAATTGAAGTATTTTCTTGGGAAGCTGATTTTGAATTTTTCTTTCTTTTTTATTTTTAAAGTTTACATGCCTTCCTCAGAAGAAAAGCACACCTCTCTTTGATCTCAGTGATATCATGAGACTAAGATGCTGCTATGGACTGAAATGTGTCCCTCCAAATTTATGTTGTCGTCCTAACCCTCACTATGACTGCATTTGGAGATAGGACCTTTAAAGAGGTAATTAAGGGGGCATCTGAGTAGCTTAGTCCAACTTTGGTTCAGGTTATGATCTCACAGTTCATAGGTTCAAGCCCCGTGTCAGGATCTGTGCTGACAACTCAGAGCCTGAAGCCTGCTTTGGATTCTGTGACCCCTCTCTCTTTGTCTCCCCCCCCCCCACCCCTCTCTCTCTCTCTCTCTCTCTCTCTCTCTCTCTCTCAGTCTCTCAAAATTAAATAAACATTTTTAAAAATTTTAACAAAAAATTAAAGAGCTAATTAAGGATAAATGAGGTCACACAGGTGGGGCCCTCATCCAATAAAACTGGCATCACTATAAAAAAAGGAGAAATATCAGGGGTCTCTATGCATACCCAGAGAAAAGGCCATGTGAGGATACACCAAAAAGGTGGCCATCTGCAACCAGCAGGAAAAACCACACCTGCTGACACCCTGGTCTTGGACTTCCAGGTTTCCAAACAGTGAGAAATAAATTTCTGCTGTTTAAACTACCCATTCCAGGGTATTTTGTTATGGCATATCTAGAAGACTAATGTGGATACCAAATCCTTAATATAACTTCTCCAACTAGATGGTGCCTGAAACTTCACCTTAGGTACTCCTCTTAAATTATTTAAAGAGCACACAGCTAAGGACCAAGTACATGACATTTGGGACACTAAAAATTAGATAGAAACATACAGTCTTATGAACTCAACACGTTAAGGAAAGACTCCAAGATAATCACATCTGGGAAGAAAGGACATCCCAGAAAGAAGAGAGCCAGAAAAGAGTGTCCTAGATTCTGTCTATAACCTCTGCTCAAATCTCTGGCTAACTCTTGAACCATGTTTGCACAGGGCAAATTGCAATCAGCCTAGATAAGGCTAGAGGAGCTAAAATGAAACTTCAGCTATTGCTCTCTTATAGAAAAGACCAAATTTTCAGTTTGAGCTGAGCCAAACTGACAAAACAAATCAGTATCTTCAAAAAAATAATGAGTGACATTACTGCAAATAGCAGAATGGAGAACTCCAAACCTTCATCCCTCTTAAAGCAATCAACAAGCTGACAAAAAAAAAAAAAAAAAGTCAGAATCAACTTTTTCTGAACTCTGGATATAATAAAAGACTTAAAACATCCAGAAGAACACATAATAAAGAAACTACTGAGTTTTGGTAAGAGAGGACTGTAGCATTTATTTACCTAAAATCCCCACCCCACCCAGATCAGGTGGCAACCATGAAGATAGTGGCCCAGATTCCTGATGCAGCTTTCTGGTGACAAAGGTGAACAATATGAACCTTGTCCTTAAAGAACTGTAGTTGTGTTTTTGTTCTATCTGATAGCTCACTGAGGTGTCACCTCAGGGGCTTCTCTACTCCCTCTTTACACCCACATAATTTAGAGCTTTCTCAGGCCTGAAGAGTGGTGGGAATATAAAATTATGCAGTTCTTTTGGAGAAGAGGTTAGGATTTACTCAAAAATGTAAGCAGAGAATTAACATGTAACCCAATAATTCCAATCCTAGGTACATATCCAAAAGAATTGAAAATAGGTGTTCAAATAAAAACTTGTACATTAATGATTCTAGCAGTTCTATTCACAATAGCCATAAGATAGAAACAACCCAAATGTCCATCAACTGGTGAGTGGATAAACAAAATGTGGCATATCCATATAATGGAATATTATACAGCCATAAAAAGGAGTGAAATACTCATAGACATACTACAACATGGATTAACCATGAAGACATAATGCTAAGTGAAAGAAGCTAGACACAAAAGACTATATATTCATTATTTGACTTACATGAAATATACAGAGTCGGCAAATCCATAAGAAAGAATGCAGATTAGTGATTTCCAGAGGATGGGGGCAGGGGAGAATGAGAAGTGAGTAACGAACTGACACAGGTTCCCTTCTAGAAGATGAAAATGTTCTGAAATTAGATAGTGGTGACAGTGAATATTATGAATACACTAAATGCCAGTAAATTGTAAACTTTTAAATGGTTAAGGGCGCCTGGGTGGTTCAGTCAGTTAAGCGTCCAACTCTTAGTTTTGGCTCAGGTCATGATCTCATGGTTTGTGAATTCAAGCCCCAAGTCAGGCTCCGTGCTGACAGCATGAAGCCTACTTAGGATTCTCTCTCCTACTTTCTCTCTGGTCCCCATCCCCACTCACTCACATGCTTTCTCTCTCAAAAACAAATAAACTTTAAAAATAAATAAACAAATAAATAAAATGGTTAAAATGTTGGGTTTTATGTTTTATGAATTTTATGAATCTATTAGAATAAATGAATTCAGTAATGTTGTAAGATACAAAACCATTACACAAAAATCTGTTGTATTTCTATACACTAATAACAGACTATCAGAAATGATAAATTTGAAAAACAATCCATTTAGAATTGCATCAAAAAGAATAAAATACCTAGAAATAAATTTAAGTAAGGAAGTGAAAGACTTGTGTAGCGAAAACTATGAGACATTAATGTAAGAAATTGAAGATACAAAAAATGGAAAAATAATTTTTGATCATGGATTATAATAATAAATACTTTTTAAATGTCCATACTACCCAAAGCAATCCACAGACTCAACGCAATCCTTATCAACATTCCAATGGTATTTTTCACAGAAATAGAAAAAACAATCTTAAAATTTGTATGGAGCCACAAAAGGCCCCAAATTCCCAAAGCAATCTTGAGAAAAATGAACAAAGCTAGAGATGTCACACTCCCTGGTTTCAAACTCTATTACAGAGCTATAATAATTAAAACAGTATAATTACTGGCATAAAAGCAGACAGATTAATCAACAGAATAGTGAGCCCAGAAATAAACACATGCATATTTGGTCAATACAATTACAAGAAAGGATCCAAGAATATATAATGGAGAAAGGGCAGATCAATAAACAGTGCTGGGAAAACTAGACAGTCACATGCAAAAGAATGAAACTGGACTTTCATATACCATACACAAAAATTAACTAAAATGGGTTAAAGATATGAATGTAACACCTGAAATTATAAAAGTTCTAGAAGAAAACATAGATGGTAAGCTTCTTTTTTTTAATATTTTTTAAAGTTTATTTATTTATTTTGAGAGAGACAGTGAGTACATGAACAGGGGAGGGGCAGAGAGAGAGAAAGAGAGAGAGGTAATCCCAAGCAGGTTCTGCAGGGACAGCACAAAGCCCAACAGGGTGCTCAAACTCACAAAACTGTGAGATGATGACCTGCACTGAAATCAAGATTTGGATGCTTAACCAACTGAGCCACCCAGGTACCCCAGGTGGTAAGCTTCTTAACATAAACTTTGGCAATGATTTTTTGAATCCGACACCAAAAATAAAAACAAAAGCAAAAATTAGCAAGTAGGACTATATCAAACTAAAAAGCTTCTGCACAACATAGGAAAATAATCAACAAGACAAAAAGGTAACCTACTGGATGGGAAAAGATACTTGCAAATCATATATCTTGTAAGGGGTTAATATTAAAAATATATAAAGAACGGTAACAACCCAATAGTGAAAACAAATAATTCTATTTAAAAATGGGGAGAAGATCTGAATAGACATTTTTCCAAAGACATACAAATGACCAACAAGCACATGAAAAGATGCTCAACATCATTAATCTTCCAGAAAATGAAAATCAAAACCACAATGAGATATCACCTCACACCGGTCAGAATGGCTAGTATCAAAAAGATAAGAAATAACAAGTTTTGGTGAAGATATGGAGAAAAGAGAAAACTTGTGCACTCTCAGCGGGACTGAAAACTGATACAGCCACTATGGAAAACAGTTTGGAGGTTTCTCACAAAATTAAAAATATAATTATCAGGGTACTTGGGTGGCTCAGTTGATTAAGCATCTGACTTTTGATTTCAACTCAGGTCATGATCTCAGTTTGTGGATTCAAGCCCTGCATTGGGCTCTGCACTGACAGCACAGAACCTCCTTGGGATTCTCTCCCTCTCCCTCTCTCTCTGCCCTTCCCCTGTTCATGCTCTCTCTCTCTCAAAATAAATAAGTAAACATTAAAAAAATAGAATTATCATACGATCCAGCAATTCCACTTCCAGGTATTTACAGGAATATATATGAAAAATGAAAACACCAATTTGAAAAGATAATAGGCATCCCTATGCCCACTGCAGCACTCTTTCCAACAGAAAAGATATGGAAACAATCTAAGTGTCCAATGATAGATGAATGGATAATAAAATTGTGGTATATATACCATGGAATATTATTCAGCCTTAACAAGGAATGAATCTTTTTCATTTGCAACAATATGGATGAACCTCAAGACTTGAGGATTTTATGCTAAGTGAAATAAGTTAGAGAAAACCAAATATTGCATAATCTTTTATTTGCCATCTTTAAAAAACAAAAAAAACAAGATCATAGATACAAAAAAACATATTAGTAGTTGCCAGAGGCAGAGAGAGGGTAAGAGAAAAGGGCAAAGAGGGTCATAAGTAAAAAAAAAAAAAAAAAAAAAAAAAAAAAAGTTTTTAATTAAAAAATAATTTAAACAAAATTTTTTTAACATAATAAAATTCAGTCTCCATAGTCTCCAGTATTTTTCACAATGTCCAGGATACAATCCAAAATCACTTAACATATCAAAAAATAGAATAAACATTATTTATACTCAAACAGAAGGACAGGAAAGTGTGACCTCAGGATACTCTGGACATTAAAATTAGCAGACAATGATTTTTCTTAAGTTTATTTCTTTATTTTGAGAGAGAGGGAGAGAACACCAGCAGGAAAACTTCTGCTCTGTGAAAGCCGCTGGTAAAAGAGTGAAGAGAGAAGTCCAAGACTTAGAGAAAATATCAACAAAATATATATTGGAAAGAAGACTCTTATCTAACACATACCAAGAATTCTTAAAACTGAACAATAAAAAAAATAATAATAAAAATAGGGAGATTCATGAGATTCTTTGATGGACTATACCCCACTTCCAGTGCCACCATTCTGTCACTGAAATTGTTCTCAAGAAACTGAATGACCCGTTGGAAAAAGCCAGGGCTGTTAATATGGGTGTTGCTGTAGGCTTGTCATATATGGGCTGTTTATTACATTGAGGTATATCTCCTCTATACCCAGTTTGAGTTTTTACCATGAAAGGATATTGAATTCTATCAAATGCTTTTTCTACATCTATGGAGATACTTATATGACTTTTATCCTTCATTCTGTTAATGTGTATCGCACTTGATTTATGGATGTTGAACTATCCTTGCATCTCAGGGATAAATCCTTCATGATGATGGGATATAATCTTTTTAATGTGCTGTTGAATTCAGTTTGCTAGTATTTTGTGGATGCTGCCCCATAATGATGTTTTCTCAATCTTAATATTCAGGGTCCTCCAACACAATGGATGGTCCTCACACAGAGCTCCCAGTCAATCTTCATTTTCCTTCATTTCCAAACCAAGAATAGGCAGATAAAAATCCTCATATATTTAAGTAAAATCTACAGCATGGAAGAAAAAAATCATGGGAAGCACAGAAAGAAACTGTCCTTTTAGGAAAAAGCAAGAATTAAGAGGAACAAAGAAAACCATTTTAAAAGTATGCCCTGATTGAAGTAGTCTTCGGAGAGCCAAATATTTCAAACTTATCTCTTGTTTGATACACTGGGATTGTGAAACTTTGGAACAATAAACCAAGATTTGGAGTGGATAAAAGCTACGCTCTTCTTGCATTCTGATCAAAAGTTTATGGCCGGTAGACCCTTAGGAACATTGTCATATATCCTCAGAGATACAAGTACTCTAAAGATTGCTGTTATGTTCAAATCGAAACTAAGATATTAAAGGGGCACCTGGCTGGCTCAGTCAGTGCAGCATGTGTCTCTGGATCTGAGGGTCATGAATTCAAGCCCCACATTGGGCAGAGAGAGTACAAAAACAAAACAAAAAAAACCACTAAAATATTTAAAAATTTTGATGAGGGGAGGCTTGGTGGCTCAGTCAGTTAAGCATCCGACTTCAGCTCAGATCACAATCTCACTGCTCTTGGGTTCAAGCCCTGCGTCGGGCTCTGGGCTGACAGCTAGGAGCCTGGAGCCTGCTTCATATTCTGTGTCCATTTCTCTGCCCCTCCCCTGCTTGCACTGTCTCTCTCTATATATATCCCTGTCTCTCTCTCTCAAATATAAAATAAAACATAACAAAAATTTTTCTCTTTAAAAAATTTAGATGAAGTGTTTGATTGTTATAAAAGAAAAATTAACAGAGGAACCTGGGTGGCTCAGTCAGTTATGCATCCAACTCTTGATTTCAGCTCATGTCATGATCTCATAGTTAGTGGGTTCAAGCCCTGCATCAGGCTCTGTGCTCTCAGGAGATTCTCTCTTCCCTCTCTTCCTCTCTCTGCCCCTGCTCCACTCGCACACATGTGTGCGTGCTCTCTCTCTCTCTCAAAATAAATAAATGTTTTTGAAAAAACAAAAATTAACTCTTTAAAAAAGAGTCAATTAACAATTGACTCAAAATGAAGTAAACAAACTGAATGGAATAAACTGAAGTGGCAAAGTTCTACATCCCAGTTTTTACCAATGCATGAGAGGCAGAGAGAAGGAAAAAAGAAACCAGGCCCAAAGAGCTTTACTTGTTAATCTTCTATAAAGTCAACAAGTAACAATTATTAAGTTATTTAAATTTTACAGCCTTCATAAAAAGATAGAAAACTTCCAGGGCACCTGAGTGGCTCAGTTGGTAGAGCGTCCAACTTCAGCTCAGGTCATGATCTCGGGGTTTGTGAGTTCGAGCCCAGCACCCTGTGCTGACAGCTCAGAGCCTGGAGCCTGCTTTGGATTCTGTGTCTTAGTCTCTCTCTGCCCCTCCCCCACTTGTGCTCTGTCTCTCTCTGTCTGTCAAAAATAATAAATGTAAAAAAAAGAAAAGGAGAAAAAAATTCCCAAGCAAAAATAATATATTAGCAAGTTTGAATTCAAAATTTGATTAAGAAGATAATATGTCATGATTAAGTAAATATTACCCACAGATGTCAGCAAAACTGGCAGGATAAGAAACTCTGAAAGTTCAGTCCTCCATAAAATCAATGAAAAAACTTGCAAAAATTGTCAGAATTTATTTAGTCAAGAAAAACTATTAGATATTGGTTAGAAGAGTGAGCTTTGTGGCATTTTAACTTACCCTACTCCCATCTCCTGCTTCCTAGCTATTCAGCAGCTTTGAAAAAACAACAATCCACATTTAGGTACTGGAGGTTGCAAAACAGACCTAGAGCTCTTTCAGAGGCTCAGTTCCAAAAAGGAGTCAGTATTTGATCTGTCTTGTTCCTATAAGGCCCTACTCAAAAGATCTGTCGTTATCAATAAGCAAGAAGGAAATGCCTCATCATATACAAGGGATTCGCAATAACATTAATTGCTAATTCCCCATCAGAAACCATGGAGGCCAGAAGGAAGTGGGAAGACATATTCAAAGTGCTAAAAAATTTAAACTATCAACCAAGAATTCTATCTCCAGCAAAATTAACCCTCAAAAATGAAGGAGAAATTAAGACATTCCCAGATAATAAAAAAAGTAAGATAGTTCTTCTCTAGCAGATCTGCCCTACAATTAATACCAAAGGAACTTTTTCAGACTGAAATAAAAGGATACTAGACAGTGATAAAATAAAGAACACCAATAAATGTAACTACATAGGTAAATATAAAAAATGGTATAAATGTGTTTTTTGTTTTTAATTTATTTTCCATCAAATATAAATGACAACTGCATAATTCAATAATTATAAATCTACTTTGGCAGGCAAATAAAATTATAAAGATGTAATTTGTGACATAACAGCATATGAGGGTGGGTGGAATGGATCTATAGAGGAGCAAAGTTTTGTATACTGCCGAAATTAAGTTGGCTTTTTTTTTTTTTTTAATTTTTTTTTTTTCAACTTTCTTAATTTATTTTTGGGACAGAGAGAGAGACAGAGCATGAACGGGGGAGGGGCAGAGAGAGAGGGAGACACAGAATCGGAAACAGGCTCCAGGCTCCGAGCCATCAGCCCAGAGCCTGACGCGGGGCTCAAACTCACGGACCGCGAGATCGTGACCTGGCTGAAGTCGGACGCTTAACCGACTGCGCCACCCAGGCGCCCCGAAATTAAGTTGGTTTTAATTGAAACCAGATTGTTATAAATTAAGAGGTTAATGGTAATCCCCAAAGCAATCTAAGATACATAGCAAAAGAACTGACAACTGATATTTTCTATAGTAGAAAATATCTGCTCTTTCCTTGCGGCCACCCAGTTGCGTGGAGGCGGAGGCTCAGGTGCAGTCAAGATTCAGCTCCACATGGGTGCCTGGGTGGCTCAGTCAGTTAAGTGTCCAAATTCAGCTCAGGTTGTGATCTCACAGTTTGTGAGTTTGAGCCTCGCATTGGGCTCCATGCTGACAGCTCAGAGCGTGGAGCCTGCTTTGGATTCTGTGTCTCCCTCTCTCTGCCCCTCCCCTGCTCATGCTCTCTCTCTCTCTCTCTCTCTCAAAAATAAACATTAAAAAAAAACTTGTTGTTTTTTTTTAAAGATTCAGCTCCACCCATAATCTGCCACCATGGCTGAGGAAGGCATTGCTGTTGGAGGTGTAAATACTGAGTTGCTGAAGACCACTCTCATCCATGATTAGAGTACATGGCCTAGTACACGGAATTCGCAAAGCTGCCAAAAGCTTAATAAGCGCCAAGCCCATCTTTGTGTGCTTGCATCCAACTGTGATGAGCCTATGTATGCCAAGTTGGTGGAGGCCCTTTGTGCTGAACACCAAATCAACCTGATTAAGGCTGATGACAACAAGAAGCTAGGGGAATGGGTAGGCCTCAGTAAAATTGACAAAGAAGGAAAACCCTGTAAAGCAGTTGTGTGGTGGCTAAGGACTATGGTAAAGAGTTCAGGCCAAGGATGTCATTGAAGAATACTTTAAATGCACAAATTTAAAGAAATGAACAAATAGAAAACTTGGTTCTTGTTCCAAGAAAAGAAGGAAAGAAAGAAAGAAAGAAAGAAAGAAAGAAAGAAAAGAAAAGAAAAAGAGAGAAAGAAAAGATCTATTTAACACAAAAGAAAGGAGTAATGGAGAACTGGAGGATCAAAAAAAAAGACATAAGATATGTTAAAAACAGCAAAATGTGTAATTCCTACCTTATTAGTAATTGTATTAAATGTAAACAGATTAAACTCTCCAATTAAAAGGGAGACATTAATGAACAAAGAAACATGATGCAGCTATATGCTTTATACAATAGACACACTTCAAATTCGAAAACACAAACAGGTTAAAAGAAAATGGAAAAAGATATACCACGTGAAAAGAAATGAAAAGAGCTAGAGTAGTGATATTAATATCAGACAAAACAGAATTTAAGACAAAAATTGTTACTAGAGGGGCACCTGGGTGGCTCAGTCGGTTAAGCATCCTACTCAGCTTCAGCTCAGGTCATGATCTTACAGTTCATGGCTTCAAGCCCCACATTGGGCTCTGGACTGACTCTGTGCCTGCCTCTCTTTCTGCCCCTCCCCCATTCACATGCACGTGCTCTCTCTCTCAAAAATAAAAAATTGTAATAATTTTGTATTATTATAATTTTTGTATATAATAATTTATTATTGTAAATAATAAAAAAATTCAAAAAATTGTAGTAGAGATAAAGAATGACATTTTATAATGATAAAAAATGTGAACCAAGAATATATAACATTTATAAACATATATGCATCTAACAGAGCTTCAAAATGCGGGAATAAAAAACTGACAGAATTAAAGAAAGAAATAGTTAATTCAATAGCACTAATTAGAAATTTCAATATCCTCATTTTCAATTATGAACAGAACAGCTAGACAGAAGATCAGTAAGGAAATAGAAGCCTTAAACAACACTATAAACCAACTACACCTAACAGACATCTACAGAATGCTCTGTAACAGAAAAATACATATGCCACTCAAGTGCACATGGAATATTCTCTAAAACAGATGATATTTTAGGACATAAAACAATTCTTATTAATTTGGGAACTGAAATCATGCAAAGTGTATTCTCTGATGACAATGGAGTGAAACTAGAAATCAATAACAGAAGGAAATTGGGGAAATTAAACAACACATTCCAAAATAACCAATGGGTCAAAAGAAATCAGAAAGGAAATTAGAAAATACTGTGAGATTAATGAAAACAAAAATACAACTTCTAACAATGTGGAACTGAGTCAAAGCATGGCTCAGACGAAACTTTATAGCTGTAAATGCCTACTAATAGAAAGAAGCTAGGGGCATCTGGGTGGCTCCAGTTGAGCATCTGACTCTTGGTTCCTGCTCAGGTCATGGGTCCTGGAATTGAGCTCTGTGTTGAGCTCTGCACTGAGCCTGGAGCCTGCTTAAGATTCTCTATCCCTCCCTCAGGCCCCTCTTCCCTGCTTGTATGGTCTCGGAGAAGGAGAAGGAGAAGGAGAAGGAGAAGGAGGAGGAGGAGGAGGAGGAGGAGGAGGAGGAGGAGGAGAAGAAGGAGAAGAAGAAAATATTTTTTTAAATAAAATAAATAAAAATTAAAAAAGAAGTTTAACTCTGCATATCTCTACACCCTTCCCTTCAGTGACTACACTCGATAATTTAAAAATAGCATTTATAACATTTAAAAGCCTTCTCTAATACATGGCCCATTTCCTGGCTACTGTATTTCTGTGTAAACAGTAATATTTTCATCACTCACATACAAGACTGGAAACTCTGTCCCCTTCCTACCTTTGTCCCACCTGATCTTCACCAGAAGGGCAGAACAGGATTCTCTCTCACATCCTACCCCATGCTCACACCAAATGAAAAGAAGATGATTTACCATAACAATAAATTAACTGCAACAGGAAAGGTTTGTTTGTTTGACAGGTCTCCAGTGTGGAGATGGTGAAGATCCAGGGCAAGCCATAGCCTGGTAGGGGGAGGGGTAAATGGAAAGAAGACAGGAGAACAAGAGGGAAACAGACTTCCTAGTGCCCCAGGTAGTGAATTCTCAACTGTCTGAAAGGTGACCTGAGGAAAGAAGTTCACAGAAATCATTCAACTCCAAATTTATCCTTGATTCTGTCTAATGAATGCTGTCTGGTATTTGAGACTGAGCCCATATGTCTTTCTAACTATGGCAGTTAATTTATTACAAACTATATTTCAGTGTGTGGAGAATGAATGATTCTGTTCTTAATTCCATTTTTCTTTTCATTTGCTTAACAGTCACTAAGCCCCTCCCCTACAAGCTAATCCTACTCTGCTGACAGATTCCTTTCAGTGATATCATTACTTCACTGTTCTTTTTTTCCTTTTATAAAACCCTTCAACTTTGAATGATCTAAGCATCTCAACTAAAGGATATGTCAAAAATAAAGAAATGCAAGCATAAATGAACTGTGTCTTTAAAACAATAGAATTTGGGGAGCACCTGGCCGGCTCAGTGAGTGAAGCAAGTGACTCCCAACCTCAAGGTTGTGAGTTCAAGCCCCACATTGGGTGTAGAGATTACTTAAAAATAAAATCTTTAGGGGCATCTGGATGGCTCAGTCAGTTGAGCATCTAACTCTTGATTTTGGCTCAAGCCATGATCCCGGGGTCATGAGATCAACCCCCTCATCAGGCTCTGTGCTGAGCATGGAGCCTGCTTAAGATTCTCTCTCTCTCTCTCTCTCTCTCTCTCTCTCTCTCTCTCTGAGCACCCCCCCCCCCCCGGCTTGTACTCTCTCTGTCTAAAATAAAATCTTAAAAAATAGAACTTTTTATAATTTATATAGAATCATTATTTTTAACAATATCCTTATTCTAAGGATATTGATCTCACCTCTAGGCTAATGACTGCCAAATTTGATTTTTCCATACCAAATTCTAACTCATACTCCATAATTCCAGTTGCCTATTGAACTTTCATTAGATGTCTCATTGTCACAGCACCAAAATACTTAAATGGCACTTGATTCCCACAGAGTTCCCAGTACCAAATCCTCTCATGGTCCTTCTGTATCTCACTTGTTCCTGGGAATTAGGACAGCTTTGCTGGTGCCCTCATTTCAATAAGCCCATCATTAAGGCAACAACTTCAGCTTCTGCCTAAAGTTTCTCTCTCCACAAGGCTCAGGCTCAAATCTAAAGTACCAAGGTCTCCTCCTCCCCATTTCCAGTCACATCTGATGAGGGAGCATAAAGCAAGCTGAGGACAAAACACAAGCTAGCAACCTCCCACCCCCAGGTGGGATTTTTGTGACATTCCCCAGGCACTCCTGGTAGCCCAAGAACAAAGGAAAGGACAGAAAACAAGTGGTTAAACTGACAGAGTCTCCATCAGTTTACAAATATCTTATCAACAGCCTTACCTCCAGGAACTCCCTACTATCTTAATGAGAATGCTTTGCTAGAGGTAAAACAACCCTAGCTTGACAATAGCTAGGCCTCCAGTAATCTGTGAGTCTTCTTTAGCATATGGAAATCGCTTTAAGAAACTTCCTCTTAAAAATGAAAGACTGGGACTTCATCAAGATAAAAAGCTTCAGCACAGGGAAGGAAACAATCAGCAAAACTAAAAGGCACCAAAAGAATGGGAAAAGATATTTGCAAATGATGTATCAGATAGATAAAGGGTTAGTATCCAATATCTATAAGGAACTTCTCAAACTCAATACCTAACAACAAAAACAACAACAAAAATCCAGTGAAGAAATGGGCAAAAGACATGACTTTTCCAAGAAAGAAATCCAGATGGTTAACAGACACATGAAAAAAATGCACAACATCACTCATCATCAGGAAATACAAATCACAACCACCATGAGATACCACCTCACTACCCTATGGCCCAACAATTGCACTACTAGGTATTTATCCAAAGGATACATAAATGCTGATTTGAAGGGACACATGCAACCCAATGTTTATAGGAGCACTATCGACAATAGCCAAAGTATGGAAATAGCCCAAATGTCCATCAACTGATGAATGGATAAAAAAGATGTGGTATATACAATGGAAAATTACTCAGCACTCAAAAAGAATGAAATCTTGCCATTTGCAACAATGTCGGTGAAACTAGAGTGTATTATGGTAAGCAAAATAAATCAGTCAAAAAATGACAAATATCATATGACTTCACTCATAAGATACAAAACAGGTGAAAATAAGGGAAGGAAAGCAAAAATAATATAAAAACAGAGAGGGAGGCAAACCATAAGTGACTCCTAAATATAGAGAACAAACTGAGGGCTGCTGGTGGGCTGTTAAGCAGGGGAAAGGGCTAAAGGGTGAGGGGCATTAAGGAGAACACTAGCTGGGATGAGCACTGGGTGTTACATGTAAGTGATGAATTACTAAGTTCTATTCTTGAAAAAAATATATATTTTTTTCTTAAAAAAAAAAAAAAAGAAACTTCTCTTGACTTACTTCCCCCAACTCCACAGTATATAAGCAGTCACTCTTCACAACCATCCAGTGCAGATCTTACTGCCCATGGGTCCTGTCCCATGCTTTAATAAAATCACCTTTTTGCACCAAAGATATCTCAATAATTCTTTCTTGGACATTGGCTCTGGACCCCCAACACTCCAAAACCCCATCAACATCCAACCACAATCCTTATGCAATTAAACCCTGTGACAGTTTATCTCACAGGCCTACATATAAATCTGTTTTAGACTTATAGTAATATCACTGTAAACTAGTCTGTTCTCTCTTTTCTCTCTTTTCCTCTCCTTCTTTCCTCCCTCTTTATCAACTAAATTCAAAATGTCACATCAGCTTGTCCATTCCATTTATAATCTATGTTATAAGAGCTCCCAAGGCAAATTAGATACATGAGACTATATGAAAACTATATGAAGAGATCTCTTCAACTACGTTCCTCTTCATTGGAAGTAAATGGAATAACCATGATTTGTGCTTTCAAGCAAGGTATGCAAGATTTTCTATGTCCATTCCCAGCAGATGAACAATATTTTTGCAACAAAGGAAAAAAATGCAATTTCTTCATATTCTTTGATAAGATCCTTTATTTATTTATAGTCAGATCTTGCTAGTTTTTTTTATATTGCTATAAAGAACAAGGAGACTTTGGATTTCAGTGATGGTGGCCAAAGTAATTCAGATCATCCTCTGAAAAAAGGCAAACTGGAAAGAATAGATAACATACATAAAACATTGACTTGGATAAGTCAGGACAGCTAACAAGATTAAAGAATAATTTATCTGAAATATTAGAGAAGTCAGAGATTCAGAGAGTTTAGCCAAACATTGGCCTCTTTTGCCTTGACTGGTGGCATTTGCCAATTTTGGGTGAGGTGACTGAGATACTATAGAGCGTTTTTTGACAGGTTTATGCAGCAAGGATGACAAAATTGATTCCAGGCTTCCCAATGATAAGAGCTCCAGTAAACCATCCATCTTTGTATTAGCACTCCCAAAGAGCATTCTCTGTTGAGTTGAGAGAACCAGAATGAAACCCAGCTTCAAGTTAGTTATCTGAGTGGTTTAGAAAATATTAGTTGGATTAAAGTAATTACATAAGTAGGTGTTTGTAGACATTTGGGAAAGGGAGAAAAAAATCCCCTATGGAAAATGTAACATTTCTCAAGTTCCAACTAATTTCTACAAATAATTTTTAAATGAAATATCTGGCAGAAAATGAAGTATAAGCAAATACAAGAGAAGTCAGGACAACAAACAAGAATAAGTATAAACAACAAACAGCTCTAGATTTGATCATACATGAACTTAAAATAGCTATGCTTTTTTTTTTTTCATTGAAGAGATTAAAAATTTTGTCAGTGAGCTAAAACTATACCCAGTGACCAGAAAGTTTATAAAGAGCCAAATAGAAATTCTAAAATTGAAAAGGAACCAAAATTAGGAACACAACTGCTGTGTTTAGCAGCATATTAAACTTAGCTAATGAGGGAATCTATAAACTGAAAGATCAGGAAAAAAAAAAAAAAACCTTTAATAATGAAGCACAGAAATAGAAAAGGATGCACAAAACAGAATTCAGAGTTTGGTGGTTTTAAGAAATATCCATAATATATCTTATATATTCCATATATCCACAATATATCTTAAGATATATCCACAATATATATTTGACATTCATCCTCTCAAAAGTTAGAGTTTAATTCCTCTCCTCTAGACTGTGGGCTGGACTTAATAATTTACTTCTAACAAATGGAATATGGTGGAAGTAACAGTGTAGAACTTCCAAAATTAGGTCATAGAAGGCATTACAATCTCTTCCTTGCATTCTCTCTCATTTCACTTAATCTGGGGATAGCCAGATACCCTATCATGAGACATGCAACAGCCTTATGAAATATACTATCCACGTGGTGAGGAAATGTGACCTCCTTTCAAGAGCCATGTGAGCAAGCCATTTTGAAAGAGTTCCCTTTAGCCACATAAAAACCTTTAGATGAGTATGGCTCTAACCAACATCTCAACTGCAACCTCATGAGAGAGCCTGAGCCAGAATGATGATTGCTCTATAATTCTTGATCTAAAGAAACTGCATTATAACTAATGTTTGTTGCTTTAAGCTATAAATTTTGGGGTGGTTTGTTATTCAGTCATGGATAACAAATTCACAGAATAAAAGAAAACAGATGCAGTAAGAATTTTTTACACGTTATCTAACTGAGGTTTCAGAAAAAGAGAAAACTGAAAACAGGGTAAAAATAATACCTGAGGAAATATGACTGAGGATTTTTCAAACCGAAAACAAAAATCCATAGGTTCGTGAAGAAAAACTATTCCCAAGAAATGTAAATTAAAAAAAAATCCACATCTGGGGCACCTGCATGGCTCAGTCGGTTGAGCATCCAACTTCGGCTCAGGTCATGATCTCGCAGTCTGTGAGTTCAAGCCCCGCATCGGGCTCTGTGCTGACAGCTCAGAGCTTAGAGCCTGCTTCTGATTCTGTGTCTCCCTCTTTCTCTGCCCCTCCCCCACTCATGCTTTGTCTCTGTCTCAGAAATAAATAAACATTAAAAAAAAACCCACATGTAGGTATATTATAATTAAATTGCTGAGGGGAAAAAAAGATAAAGATAAAAACTTAAAAGCACACCCCTCCAAAAAATGATAGAGGTACAAAACTATACTGAGAGACCTTTCTTCTCACCAGAATACAATGGGAACCACAGATAATGAAATGGCTTATTTAAAGTTATAAAAGAAATTAGCTATTAATCTACAGCTATATAGAGAATATAACCTTTAATAAACAAAACAAAGATATTTCTGAGTAAACAAAAATTGTAGGTCACCAACAGGCCTGCAATAAAGAACTACTGGAAGTATTTCTTCAGGTGGAAGGAATATGATCACAGACAGAAGCATGGAAATGAAGAAAAGAAAAACAAAAAGAATAAAGAACAACAGAGATTGATAACTATATGGGTAAATCTTAGTGAATACTGACTGTATAAAATAAAAATAAGGTTTTCAGCATTTAAAATGCATGTATAATTAAAATATATGAAAATAACACAGAAGGCAGAAAGGGGAAAAAGTCTTTTAAGAAATCACAGAAGTATTAATGTATATTAGATTCTAGTAAGTCGAAAAGCCATGGTATACTATTAAGAGTAGCCACCACAATAACAGTAAAAGAGTGTGTAACTAACAAGTAATGGAAGAGCAGAAACAGAATTCAAAAAACAAAACACTTTACTAATCCAAAAGAGGATAAGAAAGAAACACTGCAGTTAAATTCTCTGCTCAGGGTCTCACATGGCTGAAACCAAGTTGTCAACTCAGGCTGCAATCTCACCTGAGGCTTGGGGGCCTCTTCCCAACTCAGTGCAGTTATTGACAGAATTCAGTTCTTGCAGGTGTAAACTAAGGACTCGTTTTCTTATTGGCTGTCAGCTCCTAGAAGTTGTTCTCAGCTCCCAGAAGCCACCTTCAGGTCCTAGCCACAGGCCTTTTGAAACATGACGGCTTACTTCTTCAAAGCAAGTGGGAGAATCTCCTTCCAGTCTGCTATGACAGTTTCTTACATAAAGTAATATAACCACAGGAATGACTATCAAATCACCTTTGCCATATTATGTAATCTAATCAAGAGCAATGAGCCCACCATGTCCACAGGTCCAGCCCACATCCACAGGGATAAATCATGCTATGGATGAACACCAGTGCCTCGGAATCTCGGGAACTATCGTAGAATTTGACTTACCACAGTGTGGACTGTGGGGAGGGAGAGAATACAAAGGAATGGGAAAACCTTGAATGGGTAGAGAGTAACTGGAAAAGGGAATAAAACGGATTGAGGAGTGATGGCAAGGGGAAAAAGAGCTGAGCAAACAGCATTGAAGGGAACTGGGAGCGCTTAGAGCTTTGTCTGTCAATAGATTTTGTGTGAGGCAGACAGTAAGAAAGAGACAATAAGGACACAAGACCTTAAAGAAATTCTTCTATTATGTCTTAGTCCCTCTTAAAATATTTTCTTCAGAGACCGCCGAAAATATCTTAATTTCTTTCAACAAATTGTATGTGCAGTTATTTTTGTTTATGTTCTGCTTCACTGTTGTTCCTATCAGTGCAAATATGTGCTCAGAATGAACTTCAACATGAGCCAACATTGTTTTGATTATACTGGAAAGATCAGGCTTAGGACGCAAACAGACCTTAAATAAAATCTCTAGTCCCTCACGTACTGGCTAAGTTATGTTTTTAAACCAAGAGCCGCTTATTAAGCATTATGTGCCTATGCTAACTGATGTTGCTTACTTTAGCTGATGATCAAGATATTGCCTCTAGTGGACTGTTTTATCTCCTATAACCTGGTTAAGTGACAGCTGTGATCACCAGCTTATCCAGAGTGACAATGAAATACCTAAATGTTGTTAATTGCTTCATTAACTTACTTATGGATAAATTGCTTACAGATAAATTCCCTAATGTCCTTATGGTTACATGCATTAAAAAGGGTATCTATTGGGGCGCCTGGGTGGCGCAGTCGGTTGAGCGTCCGATTTCAGCCAGGTCACGATCTCGCGGTCTCTGAGTTCGAGCCCCGCGTCAGGCTCTGGGCTGATGGCTCGGAGCCTGGAGCCTGTTTCCGATTCTGTGTCTCCCTCTCTCTCTGCCCCTCCCCCGTTCATGCTCTGTCTCTCTCTGTCCCAAAAATAAATAAAAAACGTTGAAAAAAAAATTAAAAAAAAAAAAAGGGTATCTATAACTGTCTCAAGTACATAATAAATGTCAGCTTCTACTATGATAGTTTTTATTATTTCTTGCATCCTGGTAAACCAAATAGCATATATTATTATTAAGTCATGATCTGAAAAACAGAAGAGTGAAATTAAAACATGTCAGGAGGAAAGATCATACTAAGATCATGCTTCCCAGCCTAGACTGCAAAAGCACCACAGAGGCTGAGGTTTTCATCTGTCTCACCATAGATTTTTTCTCAGAGCTCTGCTCTGAGTGTTCAGTGAGTACAGTAAGTGCTCAATGAGTACAATATTTAATAAATGAAAACAATATTCAATGTCTGAATACCAGTTGTATTTGTGGTGCACAATGGCCTTATTGAGGGATCCAGGTTCGGATCCAGGTTCAAAGTAGAGGTAGAAGACTTACCTGTCAGAAAGTGAAGGGCTTGGTAGGGCTTAGGAGAGTGGAAAATAAGTTATGTTCTTGATAGAAGATACTGTAAGTAATAAGTTCATTCATTTTACAAATATCCTTTGAGCACTTTCTATATGATAATAGATATGATAATAGATCTTGTAAGGAGTAAAGTATATGAGACATGATTTCAACTCACAAGAATCTTCAGGAATGGGAAAAGATATTTGCAAATGACATATCGGACAAAGGGCTAGTATCCAAAATCTATAAAGAGCTCACCAAACTCCACACCTGACAAACAAATAACCCAGTGAAGAAATGGGCAGAAAACATGAATAGAAACTTCTCTAAAGAAGACATCTGGATGGTCAACAGGCACATGAAAAGATGCTCAACGTCACTCCTCGTAAGAGAAATACAAATCCAAACCACACTCAGATATCACCTCACGCCAGTCAGAGTGGCCAAAATGAACAGATCAGGAGACTATAGATGCTGGAGAGGATGTGGAGAAACGGGAACCCTCTTGCACTGTTGGTGGGAATGAAAATTGGTGCAGCCACTCTGGAAAGCAGTGTGGAGGTTCCTCAGAAAATTAAAAATAGACCTACCCTATGACCCAGCAATAGCACTGCCAGGACTTTACCCAAGGGATACAGGAGTACTGATGCATAGGGGCACTTGTACCCCAATGTTTACAGCAGCACTCTCAACAATAGCCAAATTGTGGAAAGAGCCTAAATGTCCATCAACTGATGAATGGATAAAGAAATTGTGGTTTATATACACAATGGAGTACTACATGGCAATGAGAAAGAACGAAACATGGCCCTTTGTAGTAACGTGGATGGAACTGGAGAGTGTGATGCTAAGTGAAATAAGCCATACAGAGAAAGACAGATACCATATGCTTTCACTCTTATGTGGATCCTGAGAAACTTAACAGAAACCCATGGGGGAGGGGAAGGAAAAAAAAAAAAAAAAGAGGTTAGAGTGGAAGAGAGCCAAAGCATAAGAGACTGTTAAAAACTGAGAACAAACTGAGGGTTGATGGGGGTTGGGAGGGAAGAGAGGGTGGGTGATGGGTATTGAGGAGGCACCTTTTGGGATGAGCACTGGGTGTTGTATGGAAACCAATTTGACAATAAATTTCATATATTGAAAAAAAAAACAAGAATCTTCAGTTCAATAGAGAAAATACTTGTATACCAATAATTTCTATACAAGGCTAGATGAGGTAAGTGGCATGTGTAAAACAAAATTGTACAGTTTAGAGAAAAGAGATCACTTTAGACCATGGACTAGCTCAGTGCCATGAGCCAAATTCATCCTGTGGCTTGTTTTTGTCAAGGTCCACAAGCTAAAAAGGTAGTTTTCACATTTTGATAGAAGAATAAATAGATTACATATGGCCTGGACAGCCTAAATTTTACTATCTGTCACTTTACATAAAGTTTATGGACACCTGTTCACAATGAACAAAGAAGAATAAACAAAAGAAAGCTTCACCGCAGGCACACTGGATCTGGGCCTTTAACTGATGGACAGAGATATGGGATGGGGAAAGGGCACTTGGAACAGAGAGAATCGTTTGAATAAAAACCCAGGGGCAGTGGACTTGAGTGCACATCTGGAGAATAATGGTGACAAATCCTATTTGGCAGGACTATGAGGTTTATGAAGGGAGAAGTGGAAGAGTCTGGAATGATTGTGTGGTGGGTGGGCTAAAGAAGTTAACTATGCAGTCACCAAGGACATCACAGTTGCCAGGAAGAATTTCATGGGGTTTTTGCAACGGCCTCTCTTCAAGGACTCTAGAAGATGATTTGTTTCACAGTAGAGCACTATAGCAATGAGATGCTTATGACAATTAGCCAGGAATGAATCCCATGCTTCATTCTGGCCACCAAATAACTTATGAATGCAACACGTATCCCCTTAACTTCAGCCTACGTCAAACTGAAACTCCCAAACGGGTGCCTAAAGACACTTTGTTTTATTACATCTCATCTCCTCCACCATCTACCTCCCTGAAAATGTGATTTAAAATGGGACTTCAGACAGACCCTCCAGTGTAGCTTTTGTTTCACATGACACTATGTTATTAATTCATGACACTATATTATTAATAATATTCACCAACAAGTCACAGACCCACTATTTCACCCTCATTTAGTGGCAATCTCCTGCAATCAAATAATTGTGCTTGTCTGTCTGGCCTGGGCACAAGATGCACTTACATAGACTGTTCTGCTGGTCAGTTCCATTTGCTGACAGCTCAGCAGGGAGGGCTCAATTTACTCAATGCATAAAGCTACTACATACACGTGGAACCCTGGCTGGGGACGGGGGAAAAAGAACTGAGAAACACAACAGAAAAAGACATGCAAAGATGGAATGAAATGGAGGGTTGATTGGGAAATCTCCGTTTGGAAAAAGGCACCTAGGCTACCCCAATTTCCAAGTCCCCTGAAATTCTGAGTGCCTCAATTTTCCTTCCTCACAGACTGAGAGCAGAGTCTTTATCCACAAATACATGCCCCCTAAGTGCTGTCACCCTGGTCAAATACATTTCATTTTTCTGACTGGCCCTCCACTCATGCTCTGGACCAAATAAGGAGAACAGTTCTGGTAATTAAAAAGTAAATCAGGAAGTCAGACTAAGATGCAGTAAGGAAAAAATGAAACAGCTTGAGAAAAGGGAAGAAAAAATCACAGGAGACATAGTTATAAATTATTTTATAATAGCCACAGGGCAGGCTCAGCTGACTGGATGCAGATGAGGCTGACTGGAGTAAACAGTGTCTGGACCTTGGGTCCTCCTTTCTGGCTTCATAGCAACCCCTCCACTTCCCCATTACCGTAGGTCTTTGAATGGTTCCTACCTGGGCAGTCTTTGGTCCCACTTGTTCTAAATCTCTTCTTTCTTCCTTTCTTTCTGTACTCCAATTAAGGTATTCCTCTTACTAGTTATAACCCCAAAAGTATCTCTTAAAATACTTCACAGAGGAGCTGTTGATCACAGCTCAGTATTCATATCCAAACAGGGAACAACAAGATGAATTCCCAATGGAAGATTGTCAGGTCATGGCAGGATCACTGGAGGAAAGGAGGGCAGGAATAGGATAAGTGGAGGTGGAATGAAGAAGGAAAGGAAGAAAATATATACTGAGCACCATATAGTTTTACATATAGCATTATGTGAGCAGCTGCCTACATAAGATTCCCTAGGCTAAATGGTTGTTAGTCAGGAACTTAAGACTCCACTAATCCAGATCTGAGATAATTCCTAAAAAACAGTGGTCAGGAAAGACAGGAAAAGGTAATTCTGTGACCCTCTCATCTCATGCCCTAACATTACACACACCTGGAGTGTGGACAATAAGGGTGGGCAGTTACTGAACTGTGTCAGCGCTTTAGAAGTCAGTCAACCACTCCGAGGCCCTGTATAAAGCAAAGGTGTTGGGGAAAAAATGGTCTCTACACTTTCTTCTCATTCTTAAATTATATAATTTAATTTCATCAAAATTATTAGATTCAGTTAAAATAATTGAATTAAAATATTAATTAACTATATGGTTAAAATATGTAATTCAATGAATTTTGTCAAATTTCCCCCTCTATAAGGTCATTCCTACAGCAGATAAACATGCTTTTATTTCTTCCATCTTAAAAAAACAAAAACCCCTCCTTACACTACTTCTCCCTCCGGGAACTGTCCTCTTTCTCCAATTCCTTTCTCAGCAAAATTCTTTGAAAGAGATGTCTTATAATCCCTATCTCTATTCTTCTGTCCCCATCACAGCACAGAAGCTCTTCTCATATCACCAGTGATCTCTAGCAGTCAATTCTCAGTTGTTGTTTCATTTGACTATTAGCAGCATTTTACACACTTCTCCACTCAACACTTTCTTCATTTGACTTCCAGGACACCACACTCACCTGGTTTCTGGTCACCCTTTAGAGTCTAACTTTCTGGTTCTTCCTCATCTCCCTGAATTCCAAACACAGAGGATCCACAAAACAGCCCTTATTCCTCTTCTTTCTCTCTCCACTTAGGCAATCAATGATTTCATCTGTTCCTTGGCCTTGAAGACTATCTCTGGGCTGATGACTCCCAGACCTCTCTCTTGACATCATACTTATACATCCAAAAGCCTATGTGAAAACATTCTTTATATACCTAATTGATATCTAAGTTCAAATTTAACATGAAAAAAGTTCCCCAGCTTGTTCTTCCTGAAGTCTTTCTGGTCCCATCCAGTGGCAACTCAATCCTTCCAGCTGCTCAAGCCTACACTTTTGGAGTCACTGTTGACTCCTTTCTTTTTCTCATACACTACATTTCCTCCATCAGCAAAATCTATCAGTTCTTTCTTCAAAACATAAGCAGGAGTCCGGCCCTCCTTTCCATTTCCACTGCTACCATCATCTCCTACTTGAATTATTTCAGTAGCTTCTTAGAACAGTCACCACCCATGCTAGAGACAGACAGAAAGCATAGCCAAATGGACTAACTGGGGAGAATTTAATAAAGGAACTATTTACAAAGGTATCAACAGGATTAAGAGAAACTCAAAATGATGGCCAAAGTGTCTGCGTCTAATAAGGCCACTGGGGCCTTATTAGTAGTAGTAGTCACTACTACTCTTAGACTTGAAGGAGCAAGGAGTGGGAATAACACACATATGTTCACATGCGAACACACACATACGACAGAAACTGTATTCTTCAATGGACAAACTCAGTCAGCCTGTGGCAACCACTAGGTATGAAGATGAAGAAATGAACATCATTAACTGACTGTCCTCCTACCTTCTCATCTTCTGATCATGGACATAAATGAACCCCAAGCCAGAATACAAGAGAGCTTCCTAACTTCGTGTGTTCCTCTGGGATATAGAGCAGAATGGAAAATGACAGAGAAGGGATCTGTAGGGAAAAACAATATATCTGGCAAAATATCCTCATCTGCAAAACAGAAATAAGTATTATTGTCATAAAGTAAAGTGAAATAATCTACATAAAGAATATAGCACAATGTCTAGCACATAGGTTCTAGGGAAAAACAATCTTATTTGCCTGGTATCATATTTCCAAGTGTGGAATTTTATGGAGCTATGCTTTCCATACTTCCTATCATGACCAATTAATGGGCTGTAAACTTCATGGGTTTTCCAAGCATTTTTTTCTAAGAAACAGAAATGACCAGCATACATCTCATGAAGGATAAATATTGTCTCAAAAACATTCATTTCAATTAAATTCAATTTAAATACACATAAAACTCAAACTCAAAATAATACCTAGGACTCAGAATGTTTTTTCTCCTTCCATTTGGGAGCTACTGAAGCCTTGGCTATCTCTCCCCTCACTTATCTCATGACCACTACTTCCTTGAACTGCTCTTTTGTAATCTAGGATTTTGCTAGCAAAACATCTTTGGCTCAGATGAAATTCAAAGAGGTATTGCCCTGGCTTGGGTACCCCAACTGGTAAGCTACACTGGAAGACATATTATTTTAGTATTTAAAGATGGAGTTGTTCAAATTCTTGAACTCTGCGATCCAAAAGGCCTCACAATTTTGCAGAAAGGAAGAAAATTTCAAATGCAGATATTCATTTGAAATGGTTTTTCAAATCCTATACTGCTTGTGTCACTGCTTTACCTTATGAACATGATGGAGAAATTCTAGCTACAGGGAATAAAGACTAAACTGTCTTCTTTGAGGTAGAAAAAGATTATAAGCTAATCGATTATGTTACTATTCTTGGACCTGTTTGCCAGTTAATATGGTCTTTGACCTCCCATCCTGAAAGTACTTTACTGATTATCTGTGAAACGGCTATGCTCTTAAAACTCTATTTCCAACCATTAAGGAGGAAGGGGAAGATCATGATGTAGTTTCCTATGAAATCGAAGACATGTGCATAAAATGTTTCCATCCCTCAGGTCTCAAATCTAAGATTCTGTGATTAACAGAAACAGAAAAGAGAAATAAATAAAAGGAGCCAGAAGAGAAAGAAATGAAAGAAAGGAGGAAATGGACAGCAGCAGAGATGAGAGAAGATGGAGAAAAGGATTTCCAGGGCAAAAAGGAGGAAGAGAAACCATTACCTGAAATCTTTATTCCATCAATTCCCTGTCACATCCTCTATGGATTTTACTCTGAGCCAGGGAAGTTCTAGGCTTTTTTGGGAGGGTATGATTCTGGTTTTCTATATCATTGTGAGTTCCCCCCATATGACAAAAGTAGTGATATCACAGAAAAGAAAGATGAACTTGTTGATTTTCATCTTCTTGAAGATACAGAGGATAATACCATCCAAACTATCACTTTCAGCATTAACCAAGATATGATGTTTTTTGGAATGCAAATGCAATGCAAATTGCTCAAAACAGAGCAATTCAAGTCTATATCCTAAATCAGAAAAATCCTTCATTGACAACTATGGTGGACTACTGGCACTTCAATATGCATGACAATATGCATGGATGGATTAAAGGCATCTATCCCAGCTTGATGACCATTTCTTGGTGACTACTGGAATAGATAATAATATTTTTGCTTTCACCATGTTTTCTGAATTTGAGCTAAAGAAAGCCATCAAAGCCAAAGTGCTGTCGCTCAGGTTTGGAACTGAAGCACAGCCAATTACAGAAGATATTGAAGATCCCAAAGTCTACAGTATTGAGAACGCCAGAAGAAAAAGAGAACATGATAAGTTAATGAAAGAAGTGAAAGAAATAAAGGTGGGAAGAAAGAACAACTCAAAGCTTTGAGGAAAAAAATTTGGAAACTCCTAGAAATGAATGAATAATTACCAAAGCGAGGCATCTGAGTGGCTCAGTCATTTGAGCATCTGACTCTTGATTTTGGCCCAGGTCATGATCTTAGGGTCATGGGATTGAGCCCCATGTCAGGCTCTGCACTGAGCACGGAGCCTGCCTAACATTCTTTCTCTCTCTCCTCTCTTGCAAACAAACAAACAAAATTAAAAAAAAAAAATTACCAAAGCATACACAATTTAAATGAACAGATTTTGATCTAGATTCCAAAATTCATGCCAAGATTGACAGCTTATAAAATTCAACAAGTGGGAAAGGAATTTGCTTCGGAAGAAGAGAAACATCAACTTGGCTTCATGAAGCTACAGAACAGATTTCATGATTCATTGGAAAGTGATACTACTGGGGAGCCTGGGTGGCTCAGCTGATTAAGCATCCAACCTCAGCTCAGGTTGGGATCTTGCAGTTTGTGAGTTTAAGCCCCACATCGGGCTCTATGCTTACAACTCGAAGCCCAGAGCCTGCTTCAGATTCTGTGTCTCCTTTCTCTCTGCCCTTCCATGTTTGCACTCTGTCTCTCTCTCTCTCTCAAAAATGAATAAACATTAAAAAAAAAATTAAGAAAAAAAAGAAAGTGATATTATTGTGGTTCATGCCATACAAAGTGATCACAAGTATCTTCCTATAGGTTTGTGAAGCCCTCTAAGTACTCCAAGTCTAAATGAGTAAGTCAATCAAAGAGAAGAACAACTAAATTGGAGAGGTTTGAAAAAGGGAGCTGGAAGAAAGGGTGGCCAGAAACACACAGGTGGGATTATTAGTGTGCTGGAAGAATCGATTACAGAAAAAAGGAAGAAATGTCGGCATAAAACCCTAAGCGAAATTATGGTGGAAAATCAAATTGAGAAAAGGAGGAAATATATAAAAGCTGAAAGGGCCCAATTTAAGATTCAGCAGTGAAAAAAAAGAATGGAAGAAACCATACAACAGTAAATCTTATGATGACTATGAAGATCCCAAAGATGCTCAAACCATCAAAGAGGCCCAGTTGTAACACGGCAGACTTCAATCTGAAGACAGCCTCAGACTATAAGATACCTGAGCACATGAGAATAAACACTGTCAAGAAGAAAGAGAAACTGGGACACCCAGACTCCATGGCCCATTCAAAGAAAATGCACATGAACAAGTGCATCCTCTCTCTTCAAGACCTTAAAGTGGCTGCCATCAAAGAAATACAGTGCCTGGTACAAGAACTGAAGAGCATTCAGTCGATTCTTCCCCACATATCCCAGCATATTCCTAGTCCCCAAATGCCCCAGATACACCCAGGAGAAGTTCCAGAAAAGAGATTTCAATATGATGAGGAAATGCTCCTAGTTTTAAGCAACAGTAAATGAAGAGTCAAGATGAAAAGGCCCCCTGAAGTGGAACAGGCAGCATCTGCAGGCCCAGGTGGAGGATTCCAGGTACAGGAAAACTTAACAAAGAATGTTGGGAGAGGTATAAACAGCTTATCCAAAAAGAGAGAGATGGTAAAACTATAAGCAGAATAGAAGAAACAGTTTGTCAACTAACGATAGGAAAGTTTGGCGGTACGATATACCTAGAAGTCCTTCAGACGGTTTCTGTGAATACAACGCTTGGAGAGCTAAAGATCAAGAAACTTTGAAAGGAATTACTGAATGCAAAAGAAGATGTGGTAGGAAAAGCTTGCTCAAGTGTGATGGAAGCTGATGACAAAGACCAAGGAACACACTGAAAAGCTTCATCAGATGAATGATTTACGTATCGAAAAGAAGGAACTTGAATCTCGGTTGAATACTTAAAGAACCACCAGGGCACTGCCTTCCAGGGCCCTAGGAAAGCAGACATTGTGGCAAAAGAAAAGGTCACAGAACTGATCCAAGTCCAGGCAGAAAGGATTTGGGTCTTAAAGGAAGAGGTTTCTTTTACTTCAGAAAGGTGGTCTCATCCTCTCACCCATTCAGCCTCCACAAGAGAATAAGATGAAGCCCGTATGCATTGTCTCTAAGTATGCCTTTTTCTCAAATCCATCCAGGATTTCTGACATAGAACTGACCAGAAGTTGTTTCCTTGTCTCCTGCAACAATCCTATTATTTTAAAGTAAACTTATCTAAAAGTCTAAGACCAGATCCAGTCATACAGTTTTAATAATTTTTCTCCAACTTGGTTACCTTAGAACTGACTGAAGCACTTAACATCTATTTCCTATTGAACTGAATCATTTTTGATCCGTTTGGAACCCAGCGGATTGAATATGGAGTCTCAGAAGGCTGTACCTCAAAATTGCAAGAAAGCATCTGTAATACATCGTGTCTTAGTAAATTTGTCTCTTGGTTATCGGAATTTTTAGCCATTGGCAAGACAAACTATCATTCAGCAATCTGTGAGAAAACTTGTTTTCCAATGCTTGGAAAATAAACTCTGAAGTCAAGTGTTCTCTGAGAGGACAAAAAGTAAAAGCACAAACTATTCTGCCAACATTATCTTAGAATAAGAAATGCAAATTAGAATTCAGACATTGTTAACTTCACAGAGCAGTTATTTAAGGGTTCAGGATGCAGGAAACACAGAGCAGTTTGCTTTGGACTGGCAGAAATCAGGAGACTACCCAGTTTCCTGAATCACCTCTGGTTTCAGCAAATTACTCAGCTCTGAATGGAGTAGTGTGTTTTACAAAATGGTCAATAAGGAGGCTTTTCTCTGAAGATGTTTGCAGCTCTACCAGTATTCTAGGTATTTCCATAGTTTCTCATGTCCTATGCCATTTTCTTTCAGGTTCTAGTAGAGTCATTTGCTGTTTTTGATATAGATCCAGAAGAAATGGTAGGTTACATTGCCCTGAGAGATCATCTCTAACAATCACTTTTGATTGTGCATAACATTTTTTTTAAGTTTATTTATTTATTTTGAGAGAGAGAGAGAGAGGGGGGGAGCATGAGTGAGCGAACATGAGTGGGGGAGGGGCAGAAAGAGAAGGGGAGAGAGAATCCCAAGTAGCCTCCTCACTGACAGAGCCAATGCAAGGCTCGATCGAAGAACCATAAGATCAAAAAAAAAAAAAAAAAAAAAAAAGAACCATAAGATCATGACCTCAGCCAAAATCAAGAGTCATATGCTTAAGTGACTGAGTCACCCAGGCGCCCCATGATTGTGCATAACATTTTAACTAATTTGAAAGTGTCCTTTTCGTTTGGAGGTTAAGTGCTCATGGGAATTCATGGCTATACCCACTTATGGTCCCACTGATATTTGGATTCCTATTAGTAATAGAACAGAGCAATTTAGATTCAGAGCTCTAATATTGGTCCATATTAATGAGCTACTCCACTGAGCTGTCCCAGAGTATAAACTGATTGCTGAGAAGGAAAGGTGAAGAAGCTAATATTGCATCAATGCAGAAAGTGACTCAGCAATGTCAAGTCTTCCTAACCTGATGAGGTTGCTGATCTATGTCCCAAATTAGATAGGACTTGTTTCTCCTCATAGATTTTTTTCATATTCCTAATTAAGAGGTCTGAATAGTTCAGACCTATTACCATAAGTCTCTGGTATAGGAGCTTCTATACTGGAGAACATCCTTTACCTGCTTTTTCTGTTGTATGCCCTAAACTATGTGTGCCTTTCAAGCATTTTAAAAAATGTGTCAGTCATTAAAATAAATCAATAGATACATACATACACACACACACACACATTAAATTCAGTGCGTATTTGTGTGTGCATGTGTGTGTGTGTGTTCAAGTATGTATTTGTATGTATTCTCTGTAATGTAAAATGTATTTCTTACTAACAGATCATAGTCTCAAAGTATTTGAAAGGCACAATGCAAGAACACTTTATCCACTCTCGTCTCTCACTTATTCTTCCCCAAGAAGTTACTTACCTGACTAGCAAATTTGGGAAAAAAAATTGAGCAGAGTCCTTTCTCATTCTCTTGTCCCTACAAGCTCCCTCTTTTGTCTTCTCTTACTCTCTGTAGTAGACAAAATAATGGCCCCCAAGATATCAGGTCTTAAAATCAGGAACCTGTAAACAATACCTTATATGGCAAAGTCTCTGCAGCTATGAATAAGGATTTTGAGATGCAGATATTATCCTCGATTATAGGATTGGGCCCTAAATGCAACTGTTGCATCCTTTAAAAGAGAGGAAGAGGAGATTCTATACATAAACAAAGTCAATCTGAAGACAGAGTAGAGAGAGATTTCAAGATACTGACCTTCCCTGAAGATCGAAGTGATGCAGTCACAAGTCAAGGAATGCTGGCGGTCATTAGAAGTTAGAAGAAGCAAAGAATGATTATCCATTCTTCAGTTGCTGGAAATTTCAAAAGATTAATTTTAAAGGTTCTTTCCATGCCCTTAGTGTGAAAAGATTACCAGACTTACATCTATGAGTGAGGTGAGATATCCTGAGAATTGGGAAGGCTCTGCACATCAACTTGTACTTCAACATGCCTCATAATAATAATGGCCAATACACTGAGTAATAATTACATGCAGAACATACCATGTACATAATTCGGTGAGGTGTGCATCATTACCCTTGTTTTACAAATGAGAAAACTCAGAGTCACAAATAACTTATCCAAAGTCCTACAACTAATGACAGAACTAGGTTGTACATCTATTTTGATTTGCCTCCAAAAACAGAGCCCTGGCCACTTAAACTTCAAGTGTCTCTCTGTGTTACCTATCCTTGGTTTCCTGAGACTGGGCTTCTGTATGTTAACCTGTTCCTCAAGCAAGCTGTATGCTGCAGTTTGTACATACAAAAATATACATAATAAGAAATTCTTTACATATTACATAACAAGAAATTTTGTTCACAAGAAATGACATTACAAAAATATCAGGGCTAGAAGAATTCTTAAAGATCCAAATAGCGAATCTTTTTACAGAAAGGGAAAACAAGGCCAACAAATTTGCATACATGTCTAATATGCAACCAGCTAATCAAAGCAAAATTTCCTTGCAATGTAAGCAAATTTTTAATACTTTGTAAATTCTAAGTGGAAAGTAACTCCAAACTTACTTGATCATCCAAATACTGTAAAACTTCGATTAATGTCTCCGTTACTTTTGTCTTCCCAAGCATATATGTAGGGCTGTATGAAGCTGATGCCTTGTAATGGCAAAACCACCCCTACTTTTTGAGGGGTTGTGGGGATTTGGGGATCCCATGATCAGAATACTAACTGCATGTAAAGTGGTAATTCCACTTCACAAAACAAACCCCAAATATTCCCACAAGGTCCCATCAAGTCACAAATTAAAATTCTTTTAAATATGAGAATGCTACCGAGCACCCCTGAAACACAGTGTGGTTTGTTGTTTTAGTTTTCTGGGACATATTCTCGTTTGCTATACTGGCTTGTTACATATTTATTTGGCTTCAGGTGGAACTGTTACTGCACATTTAAGAATATTCATTACCCTCGACAATCATAAACGAAATAAACGGTGAATGCATTTGCTGAGAAGGGAGGAAAAACGTTCTGAGTAAGGCTACACAGTATTTGTTCACGCCCTGTTGCACCAATACCTTTCCCCACAGGAATTTCCAAATACCTCCGGCCAGGTAGCAAAGGGCAAAACAGAAAAGCCCCAGCTTTGAGCCCAGTAAGGAGGCCATCCGCCCACCCATCAGCCAATCTGAAGCCGTATTCCGCACCTGCCCACTGCTTGAGCGACCTTTCCCCTACGGCCCGCTGCGGTCCCCTTTTACGACAGTTTTCCGGCCTAATTTGCGGCCGCTACTGCCGTATTTCCTAGGCACCTGTGTCTGAGCGGTTTGTGCCTGCTGGTGTCCGCGTCGCTCTCTGGTAGGGGCGTGAAATTTTGTGGCTACGGCATTTGGTCTGGAATGAACGGCGCTCTCGGTGGAGGCCGGGGAGCCGAGCCAGAGCCATGGTAAGTGCGGTTTTCTGGTCCCCTGGGCGATCTCGGGCCCAGGCCACAATCTCAACTCGTGACCTGGGAGGAGGGGAGCCGAGGTTGTCTCCCCAGTGAGACTCTGAAGATGTAGGGCCCCGAAGAGTCTCACCCTCTAGGACACAGAGCTGCTGGCTCAGCTCTCTAGGGCCTTTGTGTTCTACTATGGCCTTTGTGCAGGGGGCTGCAGTCCCTGGTCCACTGTCTCCGAGGCTGAGAGATTACTGGAAACGCGTTTGATTAGATCTGCCCTTCCGCAAACATCCTAACAGTACCTTCTCTACTTTGCTCTTTTTCCTTGGCTCTTGCCGATACATCTCTTCTCGGTTCCCGAACACATTTGGGCGTCGGTTCTGTGGTCGAGAGACGCCCCAGTGCCGAAGGCACTCTGAAAAGCGAGTCTAGTGAAGTCCACATTTGACGTTGAGATGCGTTATCAGAATTCTACAGTGACCTTAAACAGTTCTTTCTCTAGCGGAAATTTTATTTCCATTATTCTTGATTGAACTTGAATGTGGCCTCATTTGCCCGGAGATGCAAAAGACGTTTTCAAAGGGAGGGAAATCATTCTTTTCACTGCTGTAAAGGTAAATATGCAAGTCGGCTCGCCCTTCCCTTTCACAGTGAAAATCCAGTATCTCTACAATGAATTGGACATAAAAGTCCTTTTAAAGGGCCATTGGGTAGGATATTTTCATCCTAAAAGTTGTTTCTCCCTTTGAAATAAAACTTGTGATGAGGTGGAATGGGAGAATGGGTACCATAGGGAAGGGTGATAATTAAAAGAAGTAAATATTTACTCTGCTTCCCCTTACCAGGCCAGTACAGTGGTAGCAGTTGGACTGACCATTGCTGCTGCAGGATTTGCAGGTTTGTTTATGGTTTGGAAGTGGAAATGAAGCAGGGAAAGTTGGAGACTTTTTAATTATTTTGTTGCTTTTGTTTTTAGGCCGTTATGTTTTGCAAGCCATGAAACATATGGAGCCTCAAGTAAAACAAGTTTTTCAAAGTCTACCAAAATCTGTAAGACTTACTAAACATTTTTGCTAATTCTTTGCTGTGTTATGAAGCCCAGAGTCACATTTGAAGAGGGTAAATTTCCAAACATCCATGAAGCTCTTAAGAGGGGCCCCTTCTCTTGCTTCCAGCAAGAAGGGTTCTGAGCTTTGTAATGTTGTTACCCTGAAAAAAATCAAAATGTTTTGTGTGACAGAATTGGGGCTGAGGGATTAACACAATTCTGGTACTATGAAAATCAATTCTACTTCATTGTGTAGATACTATTAACTCCAGCATCATTTGTCCACAAATTCTTGCCTTCCCTCATCTGCTCTACATCACAAAAACACAGGAATCTAGGAAGCTGAAGTGATCCATTCTTAACTGTGTGGCCCTGGTATTCTCTAATAGATATCACTGGAATTAAGTAGGCTATAGAGTATGACTGGATATGAATGTCACACCTTCCATGGTCACAGTTCAGAATGAAATTGGCTGTGGCAGCCTGTTGAGTATTTATTTTTATTGTTGTGATTGAATGTGAGAGAATAGAGTGATGGGAGGCTTTACCAATATGATCTCTGACATAACAAGGTCAGAAGAGCTGGTAACATAATATTCTCGATACTTAGTCTTGTTTTAGTAGTTGCCTTGACCCTCAAAATACCCTTGACTCACTCATCTGAAAACATCTCCAAATCCTTTTCTTGAGGCACTTGTTTTTCTAAAACATACAATCATATTCTTACATCAAATTTTTATCTGTAACACAGCTAGCTAACTTGGAATAATCTTCCTGTTATTCCCAGAACTGGCTTTGAGGCACTGTTGTTTTGTCTTACATTTTTAAGACAGTTTTTCTGGGGGAAAAAAAAAATATGGATGTTTAACAATCATTAAAGTATTTGCTGCTACTTACAAAGCTAAAATACCATAGGAGTTGCAGTTAAAATTCTCTGAAAAGTCTTAATTTTTCTGCTGTTTCTAGGAACAGTTATCAAAATTAAACTTTCAGTTTTTCAGTTATCAACTTTAATAAACATTCAGTTTATTCTAATAACCCATTTTTACGAATGCATTTCCTCTTTCAGGCTTTCAGTGGTGGCTATTATAGAGGTGGGTTTGAACCTAAAATGACAAAACGAGAAGCAGCATTAATATTAGGCGTAAGGTAAATAATTTCTAATATTTGTAATATTTTTCTACAATTCTAGAGCTATGAGCAAACATAAAAAGATCTTTTGTTAAGAGTTATAATAGTTGTATACATTTTTAAGATCTAAACACTCCCTACAAGTCCATTGAGAAAGCACTCTGGTACATAAGCACTCAGTTCATTGAAAGGCTTTTAAACAGATAATTGCAGTGCTCAGTGTTGTTCTCTAGAACACATTTTTTTTTTTTTGTGGTGAAATTCTGCCTTCATTTCCAGATACTTAAACATGTTTTACCTTTTAGTAAAAGGGTTTTTATGATTATCAAGTTCAACTAATTTTTTAAGAATGTCTTATTTTTCTAAGGAGCTGTTTAGTTCCTTGATTCAGAATATTCATCTTCCTTACGTGATATGAAAGAGGTTCCTAAACCACTTCTCATATTGTTTTGATGACTTGACTCCAGTTTCACAGCATCTTTAATTGGCTTTTATATACAATTTTTTGATGTGATCCAGACATAGTCTGAAGTAAACTATACCTTTTCCTTTTTAAATTAGCCCTACTGCCAATAAAGGAAAAATAAGAGATGCCCATAGACGAATTATGCTTTTAAATCACCCAGACAAGGGTAAGTACCTGTTAAATTCTTACACATGTTTTAAAGTGACTAGTTGTTACTAGTGGAATAATTTCATATTTAATTCTTGGCTATTACAAGGGAAATGCTTAAATCTGTGTGTAAGCACTGTTGCCCAGGCTGGATCGGTTTTCTGGTGTCTTAAAAGAATAAATCCTGAGTGAAAAAATTTATAGAATAATGACCATGTCATTTGAAAGTAGGGGTAAGCATTAACAATGTTTTCAGATCTTAAGTAGTGATAAAATGTAACTTCTAAATACTATTAATACTACTGGTTTTTTTGGGGGGGGTGGACATATTCTTAAAGGAAATGTTAAGTTTCAGTTAAACTAAAAATTTAATTTTTTCTATCCATTTAGACCTTTGAACTATAGGTTTCCTAGTTAGAAACCTATAGGATATATTTCTCTCTGATACATGTCTCAGCAGCCTTGGCTGTGTTCAAAGAAAGCAAATAATTATTTAGGAATACCAAAATAGAGACCACAAAATCCATGTTCCAGTGCACAAATCTTTTTACTTTCATAGGATAGGCCTTTCATTAAGAGTGTTTTGAGTTTAAACTTGGTTGTGATTGTTTTTATCTGACTGTAGTAGCCTCCTTTAACGAAATTTAGCTTGCATTAACTAGGGGGGCTTCTGATTCATTAAGTATAGTATGGTGCCTGTAACATTGCATTTCTACCAAGCTTCTTACTGGGATGCTGATGCTTGCTGGTCTGAGAATCACACTTTGAGAATCATTGCTCCAGCAGAGTAGTAGGAAAGCACCTGCAGATAACATCATGAAGGCACAATTAGTAACATGAAAAGAGAAAAACTGTGAAGGAGAGAAAAGGAGTGCAAATCATAGTGGGGTCTTTCCAACAAAGCTCAGAAACCTCTGAGAACATCATGTTTTCAAAATAACATAGTACAATAAATTCATGTTCATTTACAACTTATAATCATCATAAATAGGTAACATACACCATTTCAAGGTCACATGTGGAGGTGTTTTTAATCCTTTTTGTCAAGTTTAAGTTTTTAAAGGTGCCATTTTTGTGGAAATATTCCTCATGTGATTTACTTCGTTTACTGTTGATCATACATATTACCATACATTTGGTGATCTGGTTGCAGTGTCCTCATTATTTTCTGCTAATTCCACCTAACAGATGAGCATAGGGATGCTTGAAGAGAATAGGTTTTCACCAAGCAGAAATTAAGAAACCATATTATAACTATTCCTTTTGGGGCGCCTGGGTAGCTCAGTCGATTAAGCAGCTGACTTCAGCTCAGGTCATGATTTTGCGGTCCGTGGGTTTGAGCCCCGCGTTGGGCTCTGTGCTGACACCTCAGAGCCTGGAGCCTGCTTCTGATTCTGTCTCCCTCTCTCTCTCCCCCTCCCCCACTCCGGCTGTGTTTCTCTCTCTCAAAAATAAATATTTAAAAAAAATTTTTTTTAAATAAAATAACTATTCCTTTTTTCTTTCTTCCTATAGGAGGATCTCCTTATATAGCAGCCAAAATCAATGAAGCTAAAGATTTACTAGAAGGTCAAGCTAAAAAATGAAGTAAATGTGTGAATTTTAAGTTCTTGTTAGTTTATGTATATGCGTGCTAGCTTTTTATAATAAAAGGCCTCAAAGCTACAAATTTTAAAAATGATTTAGCACAAGCTAAACCAAAGCTTGGGTATAAGTTTCTTTGAATTTGAGGATTTTAAATCAGGTGATAAAATATTTGGAGATTTAACACTCAGTAATTATGGATAAATGCATACCATCTGAATAGAAATATTTTTCATTATTCATTTAGCAAGTAATTTCTTACCCACTTCAAGGCAAAATGAATGTGACAGTCTGACTTTGAAAGGGCTCCCAATCTAATGGGATGCTGATAAACTGGTAATTAAAATACAGCAGGGATAGGGGCACGTGGATGGCTCAGTCTGTTAAGCATCTGACTTCAGCTCAGGTCATGATCTCACAGCTGTGAGATCAAGCCCCACATAGGACTCTGCACTGGGCATGAAGCCTGCTTAAGATTCTCTCTCTCCCTCCCTCTCCCAGGCTCACACACGTGCACACACGCATTCTCAAAAAACAAAAACAGAAACAGTGGGATATTAGGATGGCATGAATTCACACAGGTTTGTTATAGGAGGGATTCATCTTGTGAGAAAAGGCTGTTCACAGTTCAGAAAACTGACCCCACTGCTTGTAACCTTAAATTTAAAAAATGAATTTAGGTACATCTTTGACCTAAGAAATATATCTAACTATATTATTGACAATTTAGATTTCATACATTAAAAACTATACCACTGTAAGATGTTAGAGTATAGGTCTTGTTTTTAATCAAGAAAATAATTACATTGTATTGAACTAGCCACTTAAAGAAATGGAATATATATATATATATATATATATATATATATATATATATATATATATACACACACACACACATATATTTGCATAATAAAGTTTTGCATTTGCTATAACCAAGGTTAACCATAATTAGTAAAACTGAAATGAAATGCTCTCAGTTATCAAAATACTCAGCTTGGACTACTGGAGAATTTATACTCCTATTTAAATGATATTTGAGGGTAAAATGGCTATTGGCCTAAACCTAAAACCTAGGGATCTTAACCACAAGACCTGTATAAAACATATGAAGTAAATAAGTAGTCTGTGGCCACCACTGGAAATACTATCTTTAGCTCTAAAATGGTAATTTATACTACCTATCATCTAAACCTTTAAGTCATCTTAAAGTTCCTAATTGTCAATGGAGAGCACAAGACCTTCAAGGTCAAAATTGTGGAAGGCAATCATATTTAGTGTTGGAATGTGTTTACCTGCGCTTCAGAGTTGGGTTAGACCTGCCCTAGGTTTATTTCCCATCCTGTTTCCTTGTTTAAAATCTGATCGAGTCCACTTGTTAAGATTTAGAGTATGAGAAAGCACCAGTTTACAGCAGCCATGGGTGTTACATATGAGAAGTCTTTTTTAGTAAAGAGGTATGAAGGTAGTTTGTGATTCAAAGTAGTTATGTTCTAGAAGTTACTGAAACACTGAATTGAACAAACACCGAACCATTTGTTCATACCTCTGAACTTCTGGGTCCCATTTTTATCAACCAGTCAATATATAACCTTGTTTTATGTGTGCTTCTATTTAAAGACATCTTATTCATGTTGTTATTAACATTAAACTTGTAGTCAACAATATGGCTCCTGTCAGCATATTGCAGCCTTGTGTTTAGGAATGCTAGGCAGCACTTCACTAGGCTTGAGGACAGTTAAACAGGAAAGCCATCAATAAGGACAAAAATGTGAAGAACTTGGCATTAAATGGACCACAGAAGGCATACTTGTTTACAATATAAATGAAACAAGGCAAGCTTCACTTTGGGCACTGGGTCATTAAATTTTTCACTACTCTTTATGGCCACGAATGACTAGGAAAAGTACCTACACATGTTGATTTTGGGGTTACAAATAAATTTTACCAAGTAGGTGAATTTGCACATAAGGAATCTAATGAAGAAGACCAACTGTATTTTGGCTTACTAACCTTTTATTTCAGTCTTTTCGACTAATCAAGTTTCTTGAACAAGAGCTTTAAGAGATATTATCAATTAAAACTAAAAACAAATTTTTGAAAGACAAATAGAGTGTTAATAGGCCCACAGGCAGTCAAGCATGAACCTTGAAAGGGAAAACGTCATGTAGTAGGTATATTTTTAGGTGTGTAATACAAATAGCACACCTGTTTAAAGGCAAATATTAAGACAATGAAAAATGCTTTAAAATAACACTGAGCACAACAAAGTATGTTTTTCTTTCACAGTAATCAGTTTTATTTCCTCTAGGCTTACCTTAAATAGAAGAATCCACATTTCATTGTAGGCTATTAAGCACTCCTACCATTTTTCTTGGGGAAAGGTCACTTGACAGAGGGCTTCCAGATCATAGTGGGTAATTGATTCAAGTATGATCTGTGTAAAAGAGCCTTCCTCTTTTAATGTTTTTTTTTTTAATGAAATACTTGATGTGTAATGTTAACATTGACTACTTAACAGTGTGCTAGACAAGTAAGCATTTAAGCGTTTCACAAGGAAACAATAGTGAGATTAAGTAATTTACCCAAAACAGCATTCTGAATGAGAAGGCTGATCTTTCTCAAACCTAAAGTTCCATGCTTTGTTAACCTCTGCACTGTGGTACCCTTCACATATTTGAAAACCCAGGGATATTTGCCTTAGTGGTAAGGAAATTTGAGTCTGGGACTTTGTCCTTACACCTTCAGCTTGGGGCCTTTTTATCAGTAGGTACTCAAATGGTTTTTTAAGGGTGGGGTGGGGTGGGGGGAAGTGGAGGTATGAACACAACACTGGGACATAGGAATATCTGGCATACCAGAGATATAGTTCCCCTAATTTTGCCTTGACTGCCTCAGAGTTGACATTATGAGTCCTATGCTGCTTTATAAAAAATGCTTTGTTGGTGAGGAAAGTAGGGTATAATAAGTGGTCCTCAAAGTTAAACCTTTTCCCTCTCTTATTTTCCAAATGATGAAAATACCTATGGGGGGAAAAAAAAAATTGGGATGCTTGGGTGGCGCAGTTGGTTAAGCGTCCAAGTCTTGATCTCAACTGAGGTCATGGTTTCACCATTTTTGAGTTCAAGCCCCACATCAGGCTCTGCACTGATATTGCAGAGTCTTGCTTGGGATTCTGGTTCTACTTCTCTCTGACCCTCCCCCACTTGTGCTCTCTTTCTCAAAATAAACTTAAAGAAAATTCCAGTTCTACAAAATCAGTATCCCAGAACACCCAAACCATTCAAGAACTTGTGTGAAAATAGGTGGAATATCCATACATATGTATTCTAATTCTAGAAGATTGATTATATGGTTTTCTCTGCTATCCTTACTCTAGAATCGAAGCAAAAAAGGGCATAAGGCAGCTAGAAAAAGTAGGTAACTAGCATCTTTAATACAGGGGTAAAACCCTAAGCATGTTAACTGTGCCACACTACAGTTATATTCAGCGTACTGAAAATGTACACCTTACCTTAAACCCTGCGTCAGAAATGATTATTTAAAAAATTCACTCAGGCAGAATGCTTCAAAGAGTTGACAAGTCACATTTAAGTTTCAACACTCAGGCTAGAATTGAAACAGTTGTTTCAATGGGAGAACAGGATAGAAAAAATATCTAAATTTGAGATAAAGTACAAAAACACTGTTTAAAATGTTAGAGTGGGTTTTTGGTTATAAAAGAGAATCTTGGACTGAAAGTAACCTTGAGTACCAGGAAACGTCAATGACCTAAGCTCCTTTTGCTCTTGGCACTGTTAAGAGTACTGTATATCTCTGCTTACAGCCAAAGCCAAGTGTTGCCTTAGCAACAGAATATAGGAGCTTCTATCCAGTGTTACTAGTTTTTCCTGACCAAAAGACAATGTCTACAATCCAGTGTTAAGGTCTAATATGAATATGTTAACACTTGCTGTTACCTTAGTACAAGTGCAATTAATGGCATGTCAAAAGTAATGTTTCCATTCTTCTTTACAACCTGAAAATGGGCAGGTTGAAAATGAAACTCAAACAGGTTGACGCAAGCTCCAAGGCAATATAAATTGGTTTATCCACAAAAACTGTGGGAAATTTTTTGCAATACTCTCTAAATTAAAAAATGAGCAACTACTTTTGACAATGCAAGTAAAAAAGTTACAAAATTATTCACAGAATACCCCTGTAGTTTCACCCCAAGAAAAATTTACCAATCACTGAAACAAATTTGGCAAGTTATTAACTAGTATACTAGGGAATAGGGGGGCTTTAAGACTGAGATCAGTGAAAAATAATCTTGCCCTTGCTTTTTGCTATCTTTAGACTGCACATGGCATAGTTGGAAATGTCTGGTTTAAGTACACAGAAGCTCCCAATTCTATAAATCTATACCTGCAATTTTCAAATTACCAAAGAAGTAATATGCAAACCAAATGTATTGGTGGAGATCCTCTTAAAGAGAAAGCTACATGATAGTCTACACATTTCAGTACTTGAAGTAGTAATATAGAAGGTACAGATGATTCTTTACAACGTGATCCGCTGATAACCTTTTAAAAAACAATATATTTGAGTGTATGTAGATCTCTCACCAATAAGGGGTTTTCAGGATGATTAGACTCTTGGTTGATTTCTAGAGTAAAATGATCATACTTAAAAAATCATACATAAGAAAATGCCACGTTTGTAGGTCAAAAATGGGTCAACTAGTGGCAATCTCCTATATTTCAACATATCGGACTTTCAACAAGTTGAGTGCAACTTCAAATTACTACCACTTGCCAAAATTTAACTATATATAGCAGACTGATTGTTGCTTTGAGTTTCTGAAATAAAACCCAAATGCTATCAAAGGTTGTGACTACTATCCATTCAAGAAAGCTTCTAATAAAACAAAGTTTAAAAAAGGAGTCCCCAAATTCACTATACCAGATGTCCTTATAAAAAAACAGGGGATCCTGGGAGGGGCCCCTGAGTGGCTGGGTCCATTGAGAGTCCCTTGATTTTCAATTCAGCTCAGGTCATGATCCCAAGAGCAGAGCCTGCTTGGGATTCTCTCTGCCCCTCCCCTGCCTGCGTGTGCACTCTCTCAAAAGAAAAAAGGTATAGGGGATCCAAATAATAGCAAAGGTAGGAAACTCAGTGAGGATTCACACCATCCTTTTATCTTTTGGAATAATGCCAAACACAGAGATCCAGTTCAACCCAAATTCCTTAAAGCCTTCTAGAAAACCCAAGTGTAAAAGTAATTTACCTTTACTCTCCAATAATCACCAGTACAGGGCTTAATGCATTACAATCAGGTTTTCCATTCATCTCTCCTTCCTTAGATTAAAAGCTTTATTGTAGGCATAGCCTATAGGAAAACTAGGTTGATTTCAACCTCAAGAAAATGCAAATCTGTGTTAAGTTGTATCTGGTACTATTATCCAATCTAAGTGCAACATTGTTAATATGCCAACTCCGCAGAGACCTCTCTCAAATTACAAATCAGATTTCTAGCAAATAACAGCTACAAAAATACCCGATGTTAGCGTCAAGGTGATGGATGGATCCGAGCTACTAAAGAATGGCTGACATGGAGATCCAGAAAACAATAAAATACCAGCTACTTTTGCCTCTTCCTCAGTAACTTATTAGGGTCTCTGTTCTTAGATATTTTGCTTCCCTACGTGTACCTGTATTTGTTTTGCACAACTATTTAGGCAACTTCCCTCAGTCTTGTTCTAAGGAATGTCTGAGGTTTTCACAAACAGTTTGATGTGCTGCTTAACTCCACATTAAAATACACAAAACGACTTAAAAATTGGTGTATTCTTAGTACAATTTTACCAAAGGTGACTGTTTTACCAAAGGTGACTGATCTATCAACAAAGACCCATACACACCATTTTGCAAGTTTTAGGCCCACTGAAGGCTTTAAAAAGGTGATTCCATGGGCGCTTGGCTCACTCAGTTGGTAGAGCATGCAACTCCATCTCAGGATTGTGAATTTGAGCCACACGTCCGATGTAGACATTACTTAAAATCTTTAAAAAATAATGAAATGAAAAGGTAATGCCAAACCCAAGATCCTAGGCTTGCCAAAGTTTCAGGAAAAGATTTTTATCCCCACATAATCTTAATAAGCTTCCAGATGTGATTTCACCTAAGTATACTGAAATATGGGGGTTGCACAAGACGTTTGGGCTTTTCTGTTGAGTGTCTTTTAGCATGGCCTAACAGCAGTAAGTTTTCCCAGAGCAACATCTCACTTAACTGGTGTAGTAGCCAAAAAAACATACATCCCTCTCAAATAATCTGGTGGGCTACCTAATCACCAATAGCTACCGCCTTTGGGGAATAGGCTTTTCTGAATCAGAGTATACGGTATTTACCCAAGAAAAGACTCATGGTTCTGCAGTACAGAAGATGCTGGGTTTAGTCACTTGTAAATAATGAAATCTTGATACTTATTTCCTAGAATGTGGTTATTCTGAACAACTGATTGTATAATACCCACTTTCTAAGATGGTTTTAGGTTACTTTCTCAGTGAAACAATCTTTATGGCAGAAGAATCTTAGTGAATCTATTCTACATGGAAGAAAATGAAAAATCATTTTTTTCTTTACACCGTATTTACCACTTTGGGGATTAATGAAAATTCTCTTAACTTGTAATTAATCTGTAACCCTGTTACTCTAGACAAGAATTAAAAGGCCAACAGTTTTACTTCTTTCTTTTGATGGTTAAAAAAGACATCTGTGGGTTAAGTTTTTTTTTAACCTCAGGATATGATTTGATACTGTTATTCAAAATCCAAGGATTGCACTATTCATACCACACCTTACTTATAAATTCTATTATTAGGATTTTAGGGAAATGCAGTTAATGCCATCACATGTTAACCTCAGTGATAATAAACGTGAGGTCTAGGGTTATATGTACACTGACCTGACAATTATTACATTTTTAGCAATACCTTGAAATGTCTTTCAGCCATTATAAATTAACTAAAACCACTTAACAGTTTTATGCACATAACAAATTAACACAAATTATGCACATAAAAAACACTTTCAAACATCAAGTGACAGAAAGGGCTGTCTTTCTTGCTCAGTGGTCTATATATACCACTATAGAAAAAAATCCTCCAGTAAATCCACAATTATCTGATATGACCTCACAATTATCTGCATAATTATATCATTATTACTCTTTGAAACACTTTATGTGAAGTCTTCATCTTCCTAAAATTAAGTAATGTGGCTAAAATATATACAAAAAATACAATCATTAGTTTGACAATCTTCAAAATTATTTCCTTGAGAATCAAAAACCAAGTTCATGGTCTACTTCTTACTTAAAAATTGCTCACCATTCTGATTTATAAAAATATTTTTTAGTAAATTATCAAAGGCCAAAGTAAAATTCTGCATTTTATCCCACTGCCTTCCAAAAGTTGCCTTTGAGTAGATTATAAAACTTTTCCTAATTATTAAATGACCAATTCCCTAAGCCAATCTATTCTAACAGACTAAATTTTAAGCTTTCAGAGGTTTCATTACAAAATAATTAACTCATCAATTAATATTTTTATACTATTTATGAGCAAGTAATGCTTTTTTAAAAGCAATTAGGATAACTATTCTAGGCCTATTACTAGTTCCAACTACTATGCTATAAAAAGTATACTGGTATAAAAAGTAGAAAGTTAAAAATCAGCAAATGGAAGATCAAAGTTTATTTACTACCTGCATACAAAAACATATTGCACATCAAACAACCAAAATCAAAAAAGAAAAAAGAAAAAGAAAAAAGAAAAAAAGGAAAAGAAAAAGAAAAAAAGGAAAAGATACTCTACTGAAGACTAACATGTACTTTTATACAGAATAAACCTGGAAATTGATCTTTTCAGTAGTTCAGGTTATCTCTGAAATGGACATGACTAATTCAGCTTAGTGTTTTAACTAAAGCTATGTTTGATTTTTAAATACTGTACACTTTAATAAATAAACCAAACAAAGCCTCAATGTAGAACAGTCACTGCCAATATCACCCAGTGTCCCTGCAGATGAGTTTAACAAATGTATTCCAGTGGTCTGCAGATTTTCCTCAACATACAGCATTTAAAAAACACATTAAAACAGACCAGTTTCCAGACTAAACTAATGAAGAATTACAATTCAGTGCAAAATATTTTAGACTGCATTTCATTCTAGTTTTCCTCAGGTGAAGAAGTGGTTGCATATTATTAAAAATGTAACAAAAGCAGCTAATGCTTTCATAAAGAATATTACGTTAGGGATCCCACCCCACCCTCCTCCCCCCATCTCTGCCATATTTTGAAAACAAAATAACATTTCCTATAGCCAGCAACTTTTTTTAATGTTACATATACTATTCTCAAGGCACATCTGATGATATATTTTATAACACAGTAGGTGTCAAAGTATGTTTAACATATGATTTCTTCAGGATCCCTCCCCTTTCTGAATTCCAAATGGAGGAACTGAAAGTGCGATGTAAAGACTGGCGATCCATATTCTATCTTTGGCAAGCTTGTACAAGCACTATTGTAAAATGTAATGTAAAAGAACTGTAAACTAGGAACTTCTTCAGTTTATGAAACACCATTCAGGACTGCTGCTTCTTGAGTGTTTTCTTCTTTTAAGGTATTAATCTTTTCTTCTCCTGGAGTACGCTGTAGCTTAGAAATTTCATCGCCAGAAGCACTAGTTGGGCCATTTATTGCCTTTTCTGAAGGACCATGCTCTTCAATCACATCTTTTGCCTGCCAAAGGGAGACAACTTTTTCAACTTCTTTATAAATGAAATCTATAGCTGAGGAGGAAAACAGCTATATAAACATTAGCTAATAAATCATTTCAGTTTCACATATGACATTGGATCAAAGAATTAAAATGTTCTTAAAAGTTTCAAAGCATATACCAATGTATTCCACCTCTACTGGTCTTTCAACTCTATCTCTAGTACCTAACAGCCCTTAACAACAGGAAGAATCTGGACTTGTTTACTGAAAACTTGAACCTAATTTAATTTTAACCACTGGAAAGCTCACCATGTAAAAGATATAAGGTTAATACCCTAAGCAAATAATGCCTATTTTACTCACCTTTACATTTCACATCCGTTAAAGCATTTAAAAGACTTGACACTTAAAGAGATCTATAGCTATCACTGAGAAGAGATATATATAGCCTACTGCTCCCCAAATTAAGCCAATAGTCTCTGTCCAATATCTTTGGATAGAATGAATTTTACAAATGCTATTTGGAATTCTAAATGAAAAGTATTCCAGGCTCAAGCATGCATATCTTCAGTTACCTGGGGCCAAGAACAAAACAAAGAGTAGTCTTTAAAATATTATTTGTCTAGTTGGGGAAACAAGTGATCATACAATAAGATAAGAAGTAAACATAAAGCTAAACCATACCAAAAAAAATAATAAAAAAATAAAATAATAATAAAAAACAAAAACAAAAAAAAAACAGAAACGAAAACCAAACCAACAAAACCTACAGGTTAAATTCTCCTTACCATTTCTTTCTTGTTTTTAGCCAAAGTTTCCCTTGGGATGTTTCTTTGTCTGCTCTGAGACTCAGCTCTAGAAATATAATCTGCAACTGTGACTGTTGAAGATGAGAAAAAAATTACAGGTGTTGAAAAAATATTTCTAAAGTTTATTTATGGATAAAGAGTAATTTTACTTTTAAAATAAACTGACGGTGGGTAACCCAATTTCAAAATTTTAAGCTGGGTACCACCTCCAACCAAAAACAAAGCTTGAAAAATGTGCCTGTGATTTAGTGCTGACAATAGAAAATTCCAAGCTGGAGATCAAGGAAGCCTAGATTTTAAGTCAGCTTTCTTAAGAATCCAGCCATTGCTTCCGGTTGACTCCACGGTTGGGATAAAGTTTGATGTAGAAATCCACAACCAAGAATAGGAAATGCAGCATTCTCAGCCCAGTGTTTGCAATTCTCAGTGGGGAAAAAATGGGGCACATTTGGTGCAAATCACGGTGTGCTATACTTCACCAGAGATATAAAAGATGTACTCATATATTAGTTTTTTTTTGTTTTTTTTTTTAAGTACAAGATATCCAAGTGTGGTATTTCACAGTCCTTCTTTTAACATTTCACACTAGAAACCATTGTGAGTGATCTAAAATAAAAAACTACAAGCAAACTAAAGATGGCAGACCATCACCCTAAAAACGTGGACAATAATCCTGGTGGGGAAAAGGGCCGCCATTAATTCTGTAACAATCCCTTCCCTGCTTCAATAATCTTTCAAGGGACTGACTAACTGAAGTGTATGTGTGTTTGCAAGGAAGTGGATGGCAATAGTGACATAAGAAAAAGATAACACAAGCTAACACCCTTCTGCCAACCCAAGTGGAAAAAAATGATCTCTGTTCTACAGGTACTCTGGCCTCACTTTACACCTCAATCCTTTCTCTTTAGGACTTTATAGCTTAGAATTTACTGATTTGAAGAAATGTCAAAATGATTGCTCTCTTTCAAAGAATTATTTTCTCCCAGAAACTGGTGAAGAAAATCTCTGATTATGTGAAATACAAGGTATTTTAAATTACAGGATGAGAGCAGGTTTATGTAAAGAATGAAAACTTCAAGTAAATTTTAAATTATTTATTTAAAGTCACTAGGGGGGAAATGGTCAGTCCATTAGTTTCAAATTGTATGAAAATAAATCATTTTGATAAAATAAGAAAGCTGGATGGTATTTACAATTCACTTTTTTGTGATCACAAACTAACATAATCCTTTTATAAGATCCAGGAACGTTCTGAAACTATTAATCTTTTTAAATCTCAAAAAACCACTTAATTCAGAATGCAAATCATTTATTAGAAACAGCACTAAATAAAAGATGTTTCCTGTCTAAAACTGCCTCTTGTCTTCCAAATTGTAAGAAACTCACTGTGCTCATTTTGAAGCTTTTAAAATCATTTAAATCCACTGTTAATTTATAAAAACACTTAGTAATAGTTTCCACAATTAAGAAGAGGAATACTATCAAGTCCATTTCATTATTATGTACACATATATGGTGGCAAAAACATTCTAGAAATGATTCTAGTTTGTGTAACACCTTCATGAATTCATTCTGTTTCCATAGTTCAACCCTTAGTGACACCTGGAAGAACTCAGCTACTTGGAAACCCTTCTGCATAGACAGACATATTGCTAACTTTGAGTATGTGACAACTGTTAGAACCCTTCATCCACTATGCACACACACAGAATAATATACTTTTTTGATATGGGTATCAACATTAGAGGCACAGAGCTGGAAAGGTAAAAACTTACCAGTGCCCCTCCCCCATAAAGGGAGGTACAACTAAAAACAAACTCAATTGACTCAAAACCTGTTTATAGCTAGTCCTTACAATACTAGCCACTTAAAAGGTCAATGAAGATTAATTAATAATTAGAAAAAAAGATAGGCAATTTGTGCAGCATAATTTGGACTGTAGAATTTCCTAAGTGGTCTAAGTAAACCAACTTGACACAAGTGTTATAATCACATTCTTATTAGTAAGGAATATTCACTGCTTAATTTATACTAAAGACAACAAGAAATCTTGAGCAAATGAGAATAAATTAAATTATATAAGGGAATGTTGACATTTTAGGAGGCTACTTTCCTAGAAGCACTGCCAGGGGCAAGGAGAAAATGATGTGCCTGTTCCATTAATCCTATCTTGGGGGGCTGGAGGGGGGGCTTTTAACAGTTTTTTAGGGGGAGGAGGCGGAAAGGCAGGCTAGGGAACAAGAATTTCCTGGAAAAGTGGCAATCCAAAGAACAGAGTAAAATAGGAATAAATGCACTATAGAACACAAACCATCATATTACTGGACACCCCAAACTACTCAATTTTCAATTAATATCATACAGAAAAATCTTTCTCTTCTTTAACACCACTATGTTTTTGATGTCCACTGACTTAATAAACCACCATCTAGTTAAAAAATTATGTTATATGTTAAACCCACAATGTACCTTGAATTTTCTTATAAACTATGGCCAGAAAGTACTGTATTCACCACTGTGCCAACTTTAAAAAACAAAATAAATATGACTGCTTGATCTAAAGAATATTTCTAACACTACAGAGAGAAGAAGAGAAAGGAAAACAATAAAAAAACTTGGCGGAAACTTTCTATTTTTGACAATATTAAATTCCTTTTTAATTTACAACTACCTTTAAAACACGGACTTTTCTTCAAGAATGGAACTAACACCTTTAAAACCAGTTTTCCCAAATGTCTCTGCAACCACTAAACCTAAAATATTAAAGATACTTGAATTTACATTCTGTATTTGGGGAATAGACACCCAAAAATTTGCTTTTGTAAAGAATGCAGAAAATGATTAGTTCAAAAGGGGTTTATTTTTGGTGCACACAATTTCTTCATTGTGAATATACACGTGATTCTCTGTACACAGGAAACGGAATTATGTTCAAAATAATATAGACACAGCAAACAAGTTTCTTTGAAGTTACTAAAAATTATGTCTACTTAAATTAACATTCTAAAACTAAGTAAGTACTATTAATTTGAATAGTTAGTAGGTGTAAGGGAAAAGGCATCACACTACAGTAAACAAACAAAACATAACATGCATTCCTCTTATTAGAAAAAAGACACTTTCAAGTATTTTTCTCATTTATGCTTTTTTTGTTAACTGTGGGTATTTACAATTCCCACAAAAATGAGGTGCTGAATCCAGACATAGTCAGCAGCACCATGCAAAAGTTGCCCAATTTTGCCAATCAACCTCAACCACAATCTACAGCATAGTCCCTGGGATGGCAGGCCCCAATTCAAGTATGAAGAATCTGCCAAGTGGACAAAATAATGGTCTTCTCAATAGTATTTCCATGTAAAAAAATTAAAACACAACATTAGTTCAATTAGACAGGTTACTAAACATTTACGAAGTGAAGGAAGAATGCATTTTAGTAGTCTTATTAGTTGAGAAAACAATTTATGTAATGCACATCTTGAATGTATATGCACACATGTGTACATGTAAGTATAATATATTTAGAAAGCAGACACATGACATTTTTTTCATGCTTGTGACCTGGTGTTGTCAACAGGTCCACTCAAAAGTTACCTGGCTGTCTATCTTCTGCCTGACCCCTGAAACGACGCCTGCGGCTACGATTGCGTCGCTGGGGTTTTTTTTCACTATCATCTGTAATTGCAAAGTTTACCATGAACTATTCTGACAAAAACAAAAAACAAAATAAAAAAAACTTCTTTCCTTCAAAGATTTAAGAAAAGCGAGAGAGAACCTTTTAATTAAACAGGGAAGATAAAACGACATACATTACTGACAGGAAAATAATTTTGTAGTTTTAACCATTTCAAATAGATTAAAAATGGAATTACCATCTGGAAAGTAAGAGGGTTTTAACTCTTAATTGAACAAACTGAAAGACTTAATTTAAATTACCATGATTCAGGAATAAAGTCTTCCTTTCCAATACAATTTAGTTTTTAGCAAAGTTAATAACATTTTAGCCCTTTGAAAGTTAATGCCTACTCAATATACATACCTTCACTAATGTCATAATAATTTCTAAAGAAGCTGAAAGCCCAATTTTGGTTTATGAACAGTAAGAGTATTAAGTGCCTTGCAGTTTGAATATTTATATTGATTTAATGGCATCAAAGGGCACTTTTAATAAACACTTTCAAGTTTCAAATAATTTGGCTATATAAATCTGAAAACCAGACATTTCAGACAGATACAAAGCTATCTACCTTGTTTGAATTGAAGTAAACACTAAGAAAACTTCAGTATGTGAATTGCATTAAGTTTGGGTTTTGTTTTTTGTTTTTTGAAAAAAGCATCATACATTAACAATAGACAATAATATATCTTTTTCCCTAAGTGCTTACATACCTAGCCCATTTTCGTTAACTGAAGCTGTATCAGATTCAGTCATCCCATCCATCAGAACAGCATCTTCATCAGTCCTTCGTCTACGAGACCGCCTACGACGGTTAGTACTGTGATGAGATTCGCTGGCATCAGTGTCTGCAGTCTGATCAGATTCTGTATTATCAAGTAAGCTGTATGGATTGCTGTCTGGATCTTTGAGCACTATATGCATGTCAGAGGCAAGAAATATTCGTTTAAGAGAGCTGCAGTCATTAGAAATGCTTTGATCTATATTGAACTACATCTACAATTCTCCCCCTATATTCCATATTCAAAAAAAATGTTTCCTGTATGACTATTTTTCCTGGAAAGTAATATGAAGAATTTTAAATGGCAATGAAAAATTAAAGCAGAAGATGAGCAAACACCCTCACCTTCCTACCACTTCTCTTTGTTTTGAAAATGTATTAGAAAACAGTATATTATTACTTGCTATTTTTGACATTCACATCCTTAGCTAGTCCTACCCAGAAGCTAGAGAAATGAAAAGTGGAGAGACATAAATACACAATTTTGTCCCCTTTACCAAGTTCAAGGTGTCAGCTGCTTCTTTGTGCTAATGTTAATGTGCTATACCCAAGTAAATCACAACACCTGCATTCCATGGCATAATAGAAATGTTACGAAACTGAAGCAATCAAAACAAGTGTATACAAAAAAAATCAAACTAAGAAGTTTCAAATTCTAACTGGTTATAGGAAAATATAAAGTTGACTAGTACTCCCATCTCCAGAAACAAAGAATGAAGGTGGGGTAAAGTAGGGTGAGGGTGAGAAAGGGAAAGTTTTAAGATATAATCATAAGGAAAAAAATACCCATCTTACCTATGTGCATTTATTGCCTCCACCAATCAAATTATAGAAGAAATTCACCTAATCACGATTTTTCCTTTCTAAGTTTCCGTAACAGCTAGCAAGCTAGCATCTTTGCAAAAGACACTAAGTTTATCCATTAATCATAAGCACTAGGTAAAGTACATTTATTGTGCAATTCAGCATACTACAATTTTACAAACCTTGGTAATAGTGAGCAATGTAGTAAAATATAAAAGTATTTCCCTAAAAGCCTGTAAAATGAACTTAGGGCTCAAAGATCACTGGAACCAGAGTACCTTTTAAAAATTGTGTGATTTGTTCCAGTTTTTTGTAGTTTGTAAGCAAGTCTGGTATATATTTAATTATATATACGGATGTTCTATAACATTTAAAATACCATATAAACTTTCACGAGGTATATATATACATTAAGAAAACATGGTTTTCTTAAAGTGGTATACAATAAAGATATGTTAAGGCTGTGTCTATGACATAATCTAGTTCACACATCTCTAATGATTCTGTCCCCCAGCCCATTAAGTAAGCAAAAACATTCTCACAACTCCTACAAAAAAAAAAAAAAAAAAAAAGGAAGGAAGAAAAAGACATTGGAGTAAAAAGTTGCTCATGCATCTCAGTTCTCAGTCTTCTATACAGCTCAATTCCTCAAACAATACTAAAATTTTTAAATTTCACAATTCTTCCCTGTTCCCAAAATCGTACATAGTGCAGCAAAAGTTCTCAGTTGATTTTCAACATTAAGAATATTTAGTATTACATAACTTAGATCTCTCTTTGCATTAGAATTTTCTGGGTCTGGCAAACAGAAATATAGAACCCAAAAATTCTAGCGGAAAAAAAAACATTCTAATTAATTATGTAAGCCCCCCAAAACTAGAGGAATCTTTGACCACTGAAACAGAATCAGCCAACTAAAATTTCTGACTGGAAAATTCTAGCTAAACCTTCACTGAGAAACAGTCTCCAAGGTTTCTCCTTATCATATGCTCCACTACCTTCCTCAGCGAGAAGACACTTGGGGAATGAATTAACTTGTACAAGGTTATACTGTTTACAAAATAAGGATGCTGACATAGTACATAAAAGACTACCAGAACTGATGGAGGATTTGCCACCACGTGGTCCACCACGACCTCGACCCCCTGAAACACTTCTCCCTCTTCCTCCTGGGCGTCTCCTACTGTCACGCTGATGTCGGCTCTCTCGATCATCTTCTCCTGCCAATGACCAATCACTCAGCTCGTCTTTACGCTCAGATTCTGTTTCAGAGGGGTTAGACAGCTCAGAGTTTGTACCTTGGGAAAGAGAACATAAGCCAATTAGATTCCTGATTTTTTTAAAAAAGGGAAAATAAGGAGTGAAACTTGCCAAAATTATTTCCTACAAATTATTTTAATCACCCTATTAATTGGCTGATTCAAAGGAAGCTAAATTAAAATTAATGTGAAATTTACTAAGTAATAATCAAATATAATATTATACTAATAATATAGGATCTACTAGTGGGAGATTAAAAATTGGTTTAGATATACTGTAACTTGGTAATTATACTTAGCAGAGATTTCTGTTTCCATGAATACAGAAAATAAATATTAAAACAAGCAAAAAAAAAAAAAAAAAACTGGTTTAGATATGCAGAAATACAGCCAATATAGTATTACAGCAAAGACACAAAACATTACATAGATAATGCAAATGCAGTTAGTATCTGGAAATAGTCAAAAAAAAAACTTGCCCACTTTTAGGTTTTAGTATAATGAAATAACCGCTATTATATTTTAAAGCAAATTTAATCATATTCACAAAAACGAATAGTTTAATTGTACAGTGTATTCTACCATTATTTTATTGATTCTATGAAGCACACTATTTCACACTTTAACATCTCTGAAATCACAGTGTTTCTCATAATTGATAGTCTCTTATAAATTGTGAGTGTATCTTTAGTGGTTGTACATAAAACAATTACATTTTATGAACAGTGGCTTAAATTAGAATACACTATTTGAAATTACAGAATAAATTTTAAGAATGTTACTGAGAAGACAACTTTAACCTGACAGAAAAATTTATCATGACTCTAAGAGTTTACAGACCATTTCTAAGGTTCCAGTGACCTATTTTAATAGTGATCTTCTAAAAATTTAAACATTGCAAAGATTCTATAAAAGCCTGCAATATCATTATCATTATATCACAATTATGTGTTAGATTTAGATGACTCAATCACTACAATACTCATTTCCACTTCTATTCTTTGTTAATTCTGGGATGCCACTTCCATCCCTCCCTTTTATATCAAATATCCAAATAGATCTCTCCTTGAGAGCCCAGTTCAATTTGTAGTTTCAGACCAATTTAACTGAAAAGACTCCTCCCCTTCTCTTATTTCCTTAGAAGTAACATGTATCTATCATGCAATGCTGTCATGTGTTGTTTTCTATTTTTTTCCCTTTGGATTTACATCTCCCTTGGCCTATGGTAGAGCTTTCTTCTACCTCTAAATGCCCCCCACACACCTAACAATTAGCACAATTCTGTTAAAGCAATCTGCTGCATGACTTTGATGTTCATTTGCTCATCTCCCAAATAAAAGTGATTCCATGATAAACCACAAGTTCCCTACAGTTAAACCCCAGTCATTTGATGATGGAAGTAAAACGTAAGAATTCTTCAGATGCACAACAGATAAACATACATTTAACTAACTTGGCTAGTATTCAGGTACCCACAATAAAACTTAACAAATGAAGAGGCCTAACAATTTCCTTTCTCCTTTAAAGAAAATTCTTCAACATTCATCTTTTTTTCTCCACTTGACATTAAATATGGATGTAACCAGTCAATGATATAAGAATGACTTAGTTGGAACTTTTATAAAAAATACAGCAAGTTTCTAGTATTTACACTCAAGTGTGTTTATTAGGAACGAGAATCTCACAAAAGAGAATGTCTCTCCCAAACACTTATTTATCCAAATGACAAAAAAGAATTTATTAACTGATGTCACGGTTTTGTTGGAGTAAGGGCAATTTATCATTTCATGAGTAGTGAAAACATCCTTTGGAATGTATCTGAATTTATTGACAAACCTATGCACTGCCTGAAAACATTACCAAAATCTGAAGATAAGTAATCTCATTTTTGAAATTTTTACAAAGTCCCTATTGAATTCTCTCTAGAAATACAGTGTATTTAACTCAGTGTCACAAGCAAGGGAATTCCTACTAAAGTTTAACCTAAATCTAATATTCACAGGAGTGCTGATACATAGGGGCACATGTACCCCAATGTTTACAGCAGCACTTTCAACAATAGCTAAATTATGGAAGGAGCCTAAATGTCCATCAACTGATGAATGGATAAAGAAGATGTAGTTTATATATACAATGGAATACTACTTGGAAATGAGAAAGAATGAAATCTGGCCATTTGTAGCAACATGGATAGAACTGGAGGGTATTATGCTAAGTGAAATAAGTCAGAGAAGGACAGATACATGTTTTCACTTATATGTGGATCTTGAGAAACTTAACAGAAGTCCATGGGGAGAGGGAAGAGGGAAAAAATAGTTACAGAGAGGGAGGGCGGCAAACCACAAGAGACTCTTAAATACAGAGAACAAACTGAAGGTGGATGGGGGTGGGGGGGAGGGGAAGAGGGGAAAATGAGTGCTGGGCACTGAGGAAGGCACTTGTTAGGATGAGCACTGGGTGTTGTATAAAAGCCAATTTGACAATAAATTATATTAATAAAAAAATATAGTATTCAAAAGACTTAAGGGGGGGGTGGTCTAAATCATAAATACATTTCAGTAGATAAGACAGATACTGAAGTCAAAAACAAAAATGACTAATGAATTGGCTAGTGCTTTTGCTTTATTCATATTAAATAAAGCTTAAACGTTTCTGGGATGGCAAATAGAACTTTGCAGATGTGATAAGGTTAAGAATACTGAGGTGGGGAGATTATCCAGGTGAGGCCAAACTAATCGAGTGGATCTCAGCTACAGAGAACCAGAGACACAGCAGCAGAACTCTACAGTCACTGGCTTTACAAAACAGACAAAGAGGGGGTCAGAAGCTGGAAATATCAAGGGAACAGATTCTAACCTGGAGCCTCAAGAAAGGACGAACATACAGTCCTGCTGACAATTTTAGCCCACTGAGACTCATGTCTGACTTCTGACCTAGAAAACTCTTAATACATCAGTGTTAAGCCTTTAAATTTGAAATGTGTTAAAGCATCAACAGAAAACTAACAATGTGTTGAAATCACTGCAACCATTCTTTTAATTTTGTAAAACAGAAGTTAATGAATCCCAAAAAAAATGTTTTACACTGGGCTTTAAAAATGATTCAAAGTAATCCATTTTTTCATGACTCCAAATACTTATTTTTAACAGAACTTTACATCATATTTTCCCCTCTCCCAAACTTCTAAAAGCTCTTATGAAGATGCTTTACATCCTTTTCAATGATCATGACTGCTTAACAGCAAAAGTACCATGTTTTATCAACTCCAATATGCCATCCATTCACTGAAAGACATATTTTGTATGCCACTAAAGAAAATGTTGCCAATTGCAGTTTTAAAACATCATCCATTCTAAGGTATATACCAACTTCAGGGCTACTAGAAAAAGTTTCTTACATGACATACACACACACACACACACACACGTATATGTGTGTGTGTGTATATATATTATCACCTAAAAATCCTGGTATTAAGTAGACAAGAGAACATCTATAACCAAATTCAAATGGTTTTCTCTCAAGCCCACTAAAATTCAATAGCTATTTCAACAAACGCAATGATACTACTAGTCTGCAAAGTTTCAGAGGTAAGAGTGCCATCTACTGAACAACTTGCATAACTTTCTTCAATCCAGAGGATATTCCCTCTACCACTCATAAAAATTTATTATCTAATCATAAAAACTTATTATCTACTTTCAACAAAGGTATTTTGCAAAAGACTGGCCTCAGTAAGTTGACTTCCCAAAGGCTTATAAAAGTCTTCAATGAATTCACCATCCTCATCATCCAAAAAAAAAAGCCAAATCTAATTATCTGTACTAGTAGTTTGTGGCTCTAGAATCATTCAATATACTTATTTTCTCTTTAATCACTCATTATCTGTCTTCTGTATTAAATGTATTTTCAAGAATACGGTAGTACTTCACAATTCTCAGATCTTCACATGCTAAAACATGTTCCTGGAATTTTGCTTTTCAGCTCTCAATACAGAGTTAACTTTAAATAATAAAAAATATCAAGAAATTAGAACATGGAAATATATGAAAGGAAAGGGATAATTAACCTTTCAAGTCTACAACAAATCAAAGTACAGATTTAATATAATGCTGGCATTATTAGATGAGTCTTCAAACATGAAATCAGATGTGGAATCTGCACACTGTAAGCTTTTATATATTCCCACTTTCTCTAAATGCCTTCTACTTTGGAAAAGTCTTATGAAATATTTTCCTAAAGCAGTTAGGATGAACAGAGGAATGGAGAAAAGAGAAGGAAAAGAGAAAGGGAAGAAAACAAGGGAAGACAAATCAGGTCACTGCTAAGATCCAAGTCCAAATGCAGAAAAATGGAACTCCGAAGCTGAAGAAGAATAAGTGAAAATTTAGGATTAGAAAATTGTTGACCACCACCATCCACTGGCCCCTTCATACATCGGTTAGGGCCCCATCCTCACAATGAAATACATTTTAGAAAAATGTTCATCTATAAAGTGTTGATTTGGTTCTGGCTTTTAAAAAGCCCTCATTTTAGTGAAATGTTCTTTGACAAAATATTGGCAGATGTGACAGATTTATATTCAAAACTGCCAACAGAGCTATTAAGTATATTTTAAAAAACTAGTACAGATGTGCTACATGCAACCTTAGCACACTAATTAGCATAGTATTTCATTTTTACTTCTCCTGGAGGGTAGGCAAAAGAGGATTAAAAAAAAAAAAAAAAAGATTCCTAGCAATATCATCACCATTAGTAGGTTTGATATGTTTACTTTCTATATATAAATATGTGTACAAAAATTCCATATATATTTAGAATAAATATGATCATGAACTGCCAACCTAACAAAAAAAACATGTTTGATCTCATTACATAGCTCCTTGAACATCATATACCTTCTACAGTCATTACTATAAAGACATATGACTTGGAACACTCTCCTGCCCTCCATGCCAAAACAGAGTGAAGAACTAACTAAATCAAAAAGTTAAAAAAAAAAAAAAAAAAATTGTTTTTTTTACCATAACCGGAGGTGTAATTAGGGCCCCGACGACCTCTGCCTCTTCCACTATAAGACCTAGAACCTTGTACAGAAGAGACGGTACTTTCATCAGTGGCATATCCTTTTTCCTTTTCAGGCCCTCTGGTGGAAGAAGGTCTGAAACCCATACCAATCTGTCGTAGCTGTTCATCAATCTGTAGGCGTTCCATTCTTAGCTGTTCTACTTCCTATGAGTAAAACAAAAAAGGTAAATATTCTTCTATGTTGTATCATTTTTACCATCTTAAAAAAAAAAAAACTGAAGCTATACTACTCCCTACCAATGAAAGAAACTATGATTGTGACCAATTATTTGGTAAAATACAACTGTGTACTTAATAAATACAATTCACAAGGTCATTTGCTGACTCAATTCATTAAACATTTATTAAATACCTTACTGAGCACCAACTATGCTAAGTGTTACAGGCATACAATATTAAAAAAGACAAGGACTCTCCATGTTCAAGGGTTATGTTTAACGGACAAGCATTAAACTATTTGTTGGTGGTTACAAGGTAGAATAAATGTTTCTTATGCTAGGGCAGTATTCTCACTGGGAGTTTTAGTTCCTATATGTAATAATGTATGTATGCATAAACTGTTAAATAGCTAATAATTACACAATATTACCAGACTCACCCCTCAAGAAATTAAAACTCTGCTAAGTGGGATATAGGTGCCATGTATAAGAGGGACTATTAACCTACTTTTCCATCAAAACAGTGACACCCAAGTTGTGGCCTAGAGGTACCAGGAGACTTGGTCATTCAGAAACTAAGGTCATTACAAGATGTGAAGGTAAGGTAACTTGACAAAGCTCTTGACTAAAAGGTAGTAGAGTACTAGAAGATAAAGCATGAACATAAAATGCCAGACTGAACTAAGATTTCTAGAGATGAATTTCAAAAGAATGGTATCAGATATGCTTTCGAAATATTAACATAGCAGCAATGATATGAGTGACTAAAAGAAAAACCCACTACTAGAGACAGAGCTGTTGAAGGTTTTACAAGAGAAACTTAGTAATAAAAGTAAAAAAAATAACAATTGTAACTTTTAGTAACTTATGGGGCATTTTCCTAAAACCCTTGCTCTTTATCAACTCAAATAGATTATATTAGAAACAATGGTTAAGATCAAATGAGGTCTACAGGGTAGTGCATCTGATTCAGAGAACACCAAAGTTACCAAGAAAGCACATTTTCACTCCCAGTTCTCTGCCCTATTTGCACCTAAAACATCAAGGTAAAATAAAATGGTTTCAGTGTAGCACAGGTAGATACATAAAGTGATGACAGTCACATTATAGGAACACAAGCATGATCATTTCCTAAAGAGTAAGGAAAGAAATATAACAGTTCAGAAAAAAGAGAAACAACGTGCATAAAGCCCATCATTTTATTATGGGACTTTAAATTTTTAAAAATTTTAAAGGACTTTTTACTTTTAAATTCTCATGTAGAAAAACAGGGTAAATCTGAAGCTTGATTAAATTAAATTATTTTAAAATAAAGAATTGAAATTTAACATGAATATAAAATTGATGTAACCTTTAGTTTAACATGTGAAGCAACAATGACATGAATGTGGAACAGCATACAAACCTTTAGATAAGCAATATGGTACTCTAAAAGAACTTGCACATTTCCGATGCTTTCTTTAGTGCCAACAAATACAAATGGAACCATACCCTGTAAGAAAACACAATGTCTTCAGTATTTAATATTTTAACAAAGTTCTAGTATAAATGTGACATACCAATGTATAATTTGGAAAACTTTTCTAAAACAGCGATTTAAAATTTTAAATTTTAAATTTTTACTTTTAAAATACCAGTTTGTATCAGATTTTCTAATTTCTAATTCAATCTTTCTCTGTATACAAACCACCTTTTAAAGACATTTTCCTTGAACTGGTATGAATTTACAGACTAGATACCTCACCTTGGTGGTGATGGCTTTAAAATGGTCAAGTACATCACCTAGATTATCCCTGACAAGGGCACATAACAAAACCGTTAACGTCTGTGTATTGGAGGGAGTGCTTCTTGACCATTAACACAAGTGTCACCTAAGGAATACAAACATTTACACAATATAAAGGAATTACTAATATGGGCAAATATTTAGTCACCACTATTAAAGCAAATCACAGGATTAACTTTGCTGAATTTATGAAGTAGTACACTTCCAGCTTCTTAATGGCTAAGGAAAATAAGTATAAAGCCTAAATACACTCACCCAATCAGTTTCAGTGCCTTGCCTTATTTTGATTCTACAAATTAGTTCCTAACAGCTATTTAAACAGATTGGCTTAAGAGAGCATGAAAAAAGGGAATATAACAAGCTTAGGAAGTACGGAAGTCTTGACCCTGTCCTCTGGAATTCACAAGCAGATATAAGAGGGTGCAAAGTGAATTAATAAGGGGGGATGGGGGGGGGTGGAATCTAAAACATTTTAAGCACATACTATATTTCTGGGAGTATATTATTTATTCTACATCTGTATCTTAATATTCATTAAAAAGTAACTTTAATACTCCAATTAAAAAAAATAGTCCACTTTTACAGTTGAGAAGGCAATTCGCCCAAAGTCATACAATTAGCAAATCAGTCAGCCAATTTCATATCCGGTCACCTAACTCCAAATAACAACTACATGTTACTTGCCAGAATCTACACTAAGGAAAATGGACAAATAAAACAAAGTCCCTATTCTAAAGGCAATCACAATCTCAGAAAAGATACTAAACATTTCTGCAATAATCTTATTATGTAATATTAGTGATATCAATAAAAAACACAAGAATATTAAAGTAGAATATGGACTATGCCACCACCCCAGATATGGAAACTTTGGGAATTCCTAAGAATATTATTAAAGTAAATGTTAAAAACAAATAGAATTTACCAAGTAGGTAAAGAAGAGAAAGTCATTCCAGACAGATGATCTGGAAGGAATTAAGAGAAATACAATGCCTTGACCCTGAAGATGAGATGCTATCACCAGTTAGCTACCTCCAAAGGACAGGCAGAAACACAACCTTAAAGGCACATATACTACAACATATTTTAATGACTACTATAAAGCCACAATAAAAAATCTGAAGAGTAAATGATTATTACTAAATATACAGATTTCTAAGAGTTTTTCAGTGAAATTTCTTAATTTTTTAAAAATACTAGTAACTGATCACTTATATTTAATAGATGGCACTGAGACTACCAACTAGCACATGGGAAAAATAAAGCAGGATCCCTGTTCCTAATACACACACACACACACACACACACACACACACACACACACACAAATCCACTGGAGTGAAAATTTACATACTTAAAAAACCCCCGCAAATGAAATACAAATGAATTTCTGAATTATCCACATGTAGGAAAGACCTTGCCAAGCATGGCAAAATCAAATGTCTTAAGTCATAAAACAAAAGTCTTAAAAAATCCCAACAGCATAAAAAATTTACGGGGGGGTGGGGGGGGGGCATATCAAGGAGAAAGAAAGAATATTTACTACAAATATGAAAAGACAAAAGACTAGCTTCCTTAAAACACAAAAGCTGTAGGGGTGCCTGGGTGTCTCAGTGGACTCTTGGGCTCCACGCTGAGCTTGGAGACATTTATAAAACAAACAAACAAACAAACTGGTGGCAAGTATGTGGAAAATACACATAATTCCTACACTGGTAGAAGGAATGTGTGGTGTGTGGGAAACTAAGAAGATCTAAAAATTTAAATATCTTTTACCCTTTGATCTAAGAAATCCACTTCCAGGAATTTACTCTCCAGTTGTAAAGGATGTTTGCTGCAGCACTGTTTTTAGTAGCAAAACAAAGACATAAAAAAGGCAACCAACAACCATCTAAAATCTATTAGACACAATGGAGAGAGGAGAGATATGGACAGAACACAGACACTCATTTGTTTTTCACACTATACCCTTCCGTGCTAGTCTAACTTGTATATAAATATTATTTATTTTTCAGTGAAAAACTCAAATCCACCAACATGGGGCTTCAACTCAGGACCCTGAGATCAAGAGTCACATGCTCTACTGACTGAGCCAGCCAGGCACCCCTCAAACCCAATGTTAAAAATTGATATAAAATATTTATCAAGCACTTAACCCTATACAATTCATTGGGCTAGAGTAGAGAATATGAGAATTCAGATTTCATTTCTTGATTCAGAGTCCATAATGTGGCTTGGTGAGGTTAAGATAATAAACAGAAGATTGAGAGAAAAACCATTAAATACTCAATTACACAGATAATAATTGCTATGATAGAGACAGAAAAAGACCCTCTCAGGCTAAAGGTGGGTCACCAAGGACTTCAGAGTAAACAAGCTATAAACAGAGTTGGCCACAGGATTTAGCTTATGAAATGGTAGCCCCAAATAAGTGAATGCCAACCTTCAGATTTGACTTAAAATGCAATGTTTTGAAAATTTTTAAATTTTACACATTATTATAGGTTTCTAGCTTCTCTTAATACCAAAGATATAGCAACACATAACACATACATTCGCACATGGCAACCAGATAAAAGCTAAGCAGCATCTGTTTCTTTTATAGAAATGGACCGTGTACTCCCCTATCCCTGGTCTTGTATAACCCAACCTGCTTCATCATTTAATAATCTGCTTGGTTTCTGTAAGCATATAAGTTTCTTAATGCTGGCACAGAAATAGGGGTGACACTGACCAAAACTACAAACAGTATATAGTACGGTGAAGTTCTTATTTATGAAGAAAGACCTAAAAGAGTCAGCCTGCAACAAGATTTTTCTTTTTTTTTTTTTTTTAAGTAGGCTCCACACCCAACATGCGGCTTGGACTCTTGACCCTGAGATTAAGAGTTGCTTGATGTATATCGACTGAGCTAGTCAGGTGCCCCACAAGAAAATGTTAAATACTAGAAAGCAACTAGAGGTAAGTCAAGCTAAGAGAAGAACAGATAAGTAAGTAGATAAAACTAAGAAATTTACACTGGATTCCTATAATGGCCCTAACCAATACACATCTTGATAGTCAAACCAATTTTTAGGCAGTGGTTGTATGCCAAATGGATTATTTTATACATTAAATATAAAGGGGAAAAGGACATATTCCAATACTATGACACCTTGATTTTAATCCCCCTCTCAAAGGCAATGGGAGGTAGGGTTGCTTAAAAAGTAAAATTTACTTGAAATTTAAAGCAACTTTGGAAGCAGTGTAGGCATGAAACCAATTTGAGCCACCAACTACTCATTTCTCTAAGTCATGTGTTTTTCCTTTTTTTTTTTTTTTTTGCCTCTACATTCTAATTAAAGGGAATAAAGGAAATGGCTCTTCAATAGGCATCTTTACAACATCCAACACATGAGGACTCCTTTGACTACAGTTGTTTTTGTTTTTTTAAAGAGGTGGTTTTTCCCAACAGGCTAACAAACTCTTCAAGCAATAATTTATTCTGCAAAACTAAAGCTGCTTTCTAGGAGATAATTTGGAAGAAAATGCTTACCTTATATTCACAAGCATACAAAGTTTAAGACACTGGAGCCACCCAGTTAAGAGATCCTTAAAGGGATGGATGTGTAAGGAAGTGCAGTATAGACAAAACATTAACATGTGAGAAGGGACTGAACAAGGAATTTCAGAAAGTTGTTGTCAGAATAGCAACACAGGGGCACCTGGGTGGCTCAACTGATTGAGCATCTGACTTCAGCTCAGGTCATGATCTCAGGGTTCGTGGATTTGAGCCCCATGTCAGGCTCTTTGCTAACAGCTCAGAGCCTGAAGCTTGCTTCAGAGTCTGTTTCTCCCTCTCTCTCTCTGCCCCTCCCCCACTCATACTCTGTCTCTGTCTCAAAAATAAACATTAAAAAATAAAATTTTTTTTGAAAAGAATAGCAACATAAAACCTTAAAGATTTCAATTAAGAAATAATCAGGGCTTTCAGATTCCAAAAAGGGTCAAGTACACAGTTATTTACTAAGAATTCCTTTAAAACAAACTTTTGTCAGAGTATCAAATTTTACAGCTCTATCCTCTTGTTAAGTACAAAAAATAACTGTTGAAATTATCAAATTGAAGTCTTTTTATCAAAAATGGGGTTTTTTACTGAAGTACTAAGAAACCAAATGAGATCCCAAAGCCCACGTTGAAAGATGACTTATTTTCTAAGTATGTAAAGCAATACGGTAAGGGACAAAAATTTTTTAAAAGAAAAAAACCCACTGTTATCAGAGTGGAAGTACTTCACTACATACAACTCACCAAAATGATTTCCAAAATATAAAATAACATTGTAAGTCAGCCAAGAACAGAACATGGTGAAAGAAAGAAGAAAGGAAAGAAGGGGGGGGAGGGAGGGAGGGAGAAAGAAAGGAAAAGAAAAGAAAAGAAAAGAAAAGAGAAAAGAAAGAAAGAAAGAAGAAAGAAAGAAAGAAAGAAAGAAAGAAAGAAAGAAAGAAAGAAAGAAAGAAAGAAAAACAGGCAAAGCTCAAACCAAATTACATTTTGAATACTTACATCTTCTCTAGGTAGTTTATTTTCATTGTCTCCTTCAATTCTCACCCGAACCACACCAGATTTGTCCACTATTTCCTGAATAACTTTGCCATTTTTTCCAATTACTTTTCCTTTAATAAGAGAAAAAAGATAGCAATAAGTTAAAAATCAGTACTGCTATCCTTCCAACACTATCTCCCAAATAATTTGACTTGCTATCAAATTTTTAAAAACCAAGCATAGTTCCATCTTCTTAATCTCAATATATTCATCCTGAAAACTACTGAGAAATTTTTATCCTTGGTCTGAAACTTCCCTTCTCTTTAGAATTCTTAAGGCTATAGTTAGCTAGGATTGACAATACTGCTCACATGTTAAGATATTTTCAAAGACTAAACATGTTCTATGTCATTTTTCAGTATTTTTAAAATATCAATGCAACCCATTCCAAAAGCTTAGATATACAAATAAAGGCAAAACAAACACTTTTATTTTGGCATTAATCATAACAATTTGTTTATTATATATTATTTTTAAGTTAACAAATTCAATCTTGCTTTCATATTCAAGTTGCTACTCATCCAAAACACGCCTATAATTTGAACATACTTTTAAAATGAATATTCTCTTCAATGAAATGTCTGTAACATTTTTCACCAAGTTTTTAAGTATTTCACAGCTATACAAATACACATAGCATGTACATGGTATGCTATCTTCCTAGGTATGAAATACTGTATACAGACACAAATTCCAAATTATTTACCTTCTCCACACTTAACATGTAATGTGTCAAACAGCAGTTATTGAGTATCCAATAACGAAAACAGAAACTAAAAGGGGGGAAGGAAGATTCTCTTCCCCTTAGGAAATTGCTAGTTACAAAGACAGCAAAGTCAAAATACCAAAGCAATACTGGACAGTGTTACCTGGTAACAGAAGTAAATATTCAGGTAACCTTCCCTGTATGAAACAGATGTGTACACTCCTTATAAAAGTTACTAAGTCCAAATCCCCCCAGTTTTTTTTTTTTTTAACTAAATCAAGCAATCTATTTCTACAATAAATTCATTTTGGTTGAAAAGAGTTAAAATAGAAAATTTTCCTATTGCATGCTTGAGAACAGTTTCCATTAAAGAATAAATGGGAACAACAGCAAGTGGGTCAATACAGCAAAGACACCATTACAGGATTTTTCTATCCCTATTCTCAACCCTCCTTCCCCATTAATAACCCTAAATTTAAAAGCAGCAGCAACTGAACAGGTAAAAAAGAAAAAAATACAGTAGGACAAGGGATTCACATGATGTAGATCTTCTCTGAGCAGCCCTAGCAGCAGTATATAAAAGCAACCTTCATTGTTAACACAGTGAAGCTCAAGCAGCAACTCCATCCTTGACCCTGCTAAAAATAAGCAAATGTCTTTTCGAAAAAACAAAAATCAGATTGATATATCATAATCCCTCCCCCAGAATCATTCATTGCCCCTTCCTTCTATGAACTATACCACTGGTGAGTGTACATCCATCACCCTTCTGGGGTCTGTGGCAGGGACCTACCTGCAAGTTTTATTTAGTCCCACCAGAGACCGTCAATATTTTAACTGATCATTTCCATAGTTTAAATTCCAAAGCATATTGACAAACTGAAGCAGACCTGTAGTATAAATTGAGCACTGAGCATAAATGCTGAAGGGACAGAGTAAAGAAGTGATTAAGGAAGGCTTCCAGGAGGCGAAAGGTTTCAATTCACTTTAAATCAATGACCACATAGTATTTTTCTTTTTGACTTAGGAGGGGTGGGAATGATCAGGGTCTAGAATTCTTGGAACCTGAATGTATAAGGAAATTCTCTTGAACTTACCCACCAAGAAGTCCTCATTCCCTTCTACTCCTCAGTCCACTTTTTCTTTTTCACTTTGACTAAGAATTTACTATTTTTCAAAAGACTGCTTCACCCATAAAACATTTTGAAGCAAAACGTAGCATTATTATACACAACAACCAAGAAATCTTTACACTATCTGAGTATTTCACTAATGTAACAGTTCACTAATGTAACAGTTGCTGCTAATATATATTTTCTGAAGAGTCCCAAATAATCCAAATCACCAAAGCCAACCAAGACAGAGTAAAAAGAGACATGACACATACTCATATCATTGCACAGATAAATGAATAAACAAAAGAACCAGAGAACTACAAATATATCCAATTTTGTTATTTCTGAAATATCAGGAATTTTTACTCAAAATTAACACTACCACAAATTCTAGAAGACCAAGGCTATCTTCTACATACTTGTTGGGTTGGAAAAAACCCTGATTCCCATGCACACACTCATAGCCAAATCATTTTTACAAGTGAAGAAACCAAAGTTAAATTATGTTCTGTGAAGCAGCAACCACAATGTTAAGTGCTGATGGATGTCAATAATTGTGATTTAAACAAAACAGGGAATCATTTTCAAAAGCAGCTTTTTGAAGGTGATTTCATTTGACAATAAACATCTGATTATATTTTGTGTATTGTTTATTAGAATTATACAAAACCCTTCAAGCTTAGACTCAATTTTGACATCTAAACTCGTCTTTTCAGTTCAATCTACAGTGAATAAAAACAAATATAATGGAATTAACTTAATCAGCAGTATGTCATACCTATCCAAATGCTTAGGCAGAGCTAGAAGCAAACAGATAGGTGAAAACAAAGAAAACTGCCCAAGTTATTGTGCTGTATGTAGACTTTTGTCCCAGGGTATATTAACTTGTTACTGGTCAAAACAAACATCTTTTTAAATATTTTCTCCAGCTATTTGTTTTTTAACAGTATTTGAAAAATAGAACACCTATAGCAAGAAATCATTTCCTAAAGGCATAACAAGCCTAATTAAATATAAATGAAGCCCAAGGGGCTCTGTTTCAGTAACGTCAAAAAACCACAACAGTGGACAAAAACTCAAGCCCCTCCTCTAAACATCTCTGCTTTCTGTGAATGCTTATTTTTGTATTAAACGTTTAGGATAATCACTATTTAATACAGGACAAAAATTTCCCCATTTGTCCTAAATAGCATTTAAAAAGGACAGTTGGCACAGATGTAGAGGATTTAATACCAAAGCTATTAAACAACTCATCCCAAACTATAAAGCTCTTTTACAGCTTCAAACTCAAAATTTGGGGGCGAGGGAGGAATCTCAAAGTTTTGTCACTATCTTAATAAGCCATGGGTACAATAATTTTCATTAATGGTGTCAGAAACTTAGTAGTGAAAACTCCCCTCCTATCACAATCACCATCCTTTTCTCCTGCCCATGACTTCTTACCTTATTCTATGCCTTTGCAACAACCAATTATTATTTATTCAGGGCCTACTGTGTAGAAGTTTATTACCCTATTGTTAGTCCACTCTTACTTTTTCTTCTGCACTAAACAAAAGAAATATCACAAACACCTTCTCAAAAATTACGATGACAACTTTGATGGACATATGAAGGATAAAAAGACATTAAGTGAATAAGAAGATAAAGCCCAAGGGATGAAACGGCTTTTAAAAAACTTAATGACAAACTGTTATAAAAATCATGGATCTTATCAGTGAGTCACTCTGTACAGAAGAAAACTCCTTTACTTTTTTAATAGGATAATGAGATACAAGACACACACAATGTTACTAAAAAATGAAAAGTACCCCTATCAAATGTTCCCGTAACTATAAAATATGGTTATCAGAAACATTAAATCTCCATTAAATCACTGTATATAATTACTAACATTTAACTTATTTAATAGTTAGTAGAAGTACCTACCAACAAGATTCCTAGGAACCTGAATAAAATCCTCCACAAATTCCAAGAAACCTCTAGCCTTTTTTACAGCATCAGCACTCTGCAGAACGAGGAAAAAATAAACATAAAAAAGAATCCTAAAGAAAACCCCAACCCAAAATAAAAACAAAGAAATGAGAAGTTCTGAATTATTATGCTCTAGTACAAGATTCTGCTCAGCCCATCAATGTGACATTTTAAGTCAAAAAATTCATGAAGTACTTAAGAAAAAAAAAGAATTATAAAAAGCCTAGGAAAAAGTATACTATTAGAACATCTCTTTAAAAAAAAAAATCTCTTCTAAGCCCTTTTAAACTCCTAATAAAATAGCAAGAGTTAAACTTACTTATCATGTTAGCCAAATTTTAGCCTTATCCTAAATGTATTTGTTCTACACTCGCATGTTATTTCTTCAGGTGAATGCTAAAAACAAATTGTTCATGGGGCAGCACCTGGGTGGCTCAGTGGGTTAAGCATCCAACTCCTGATTTCAGCTCAGGTCATCATCTCATACTTCGTGAGATCGAGCCCATTACTAGGCTCTGCACTGATAGCACGGAGACTGCCAGGGATTCTCTCAACCTCTCTCTCTGCTCCCCCACCCGTCTCACACTCATGCACTCTCATAATAAATGAAGTTTAAAATAACCAAATTGTTCACACTGTCTATACTGCCTGTGCAGTTTTTTTATTCTCAACATAAGAAATTATTTAAAAAGATATTTTTGTGCAGACATATTTTTTAAAAAGCACCTACTGATTATGATCGTTAAAATTCCTGGGGCACCTGGGTGGCTCAGTTAAGCATCTGACTTGGGCTCAGGTCACGATCTTGCAGTTTGTGGGTTCAAGCACTGCATCGGGCTCTGTGCGGACAGCTCAGAGCCTGGAGCCTGCTTCAGATTCTGTCTCTCCCTCTCTCTCTGCCCCTCCCTCGTTTGCACTCTCTCCCAAAAATAAACGCTAAAAAAATTTTAAAAATAAAAAAAAAAGAAAAAGAAAAAGAAAAAGGCTCCTCTACTACATGCTATTTATAAATACCAGCGCCTGACATGTAGGAAGCCCTCAAAACAAAGTGCATTATTTATAATGCACATAAATCGGGAGTTAAAATCAGAAGCAGTTGGGTTAAGAAACTTCAGAAAACAGTACATACTAAATACTCAGTAAATCTCTCGTTGCCCCATATAATACAATATCCTCTTTAACCCACCTCCATGCATGTAATGATTACTTGGGCTGACTGATTTTTAAGTATTTTATCACTGGGAAACTGAAATTCCAGAGAAAATACAATCAAACAATAGTTATGCTCTAAGTTACCCAAGGTGGGGTCAGACAATAGCTTACCTCTCCATAGATTCTGAATGTGCCAGTATCTTCATCTAGCTCAATAGCTGTAACTCCAGGAACCTTCCTAGCTTGCTGTATGTTACTACCATGTGTTCCTATTGCCAGGCCCATTAGATCTTCTCTCACAACAAATTCCTCATGAAAAGCTGCCGCAAGTTGTTTTGTGCACTAGTAAAAGAGGTATGTCAGAACTTATTACAAAAGATTAAAAATAAAGTTTTTTACACATCGGTTTGCAGCATTACTCATAACAGTCAAGAAGTAGAAGTAAACCAAATGTCAACTGAATGAACAGATAAACAAAATGATATACGCATACAAAATGATTCAGTCTTCAAATGGAAATTCTAGGAGGGCCTGGGTGGTTCAGTCGGTTAAGTGTCCCAACTTCGGCTAAGGTCATGATCTCACAATTTGTGAGTTCAAGCCCCACATCAGGCTCTGTGCTGACAGCTCAGAGCCTGGAGCCTGCCTCAGATTCTCTGTCTCCCTCTCTCTGCCCCTCCCCTGCTCGTGCTTTCTCTCTCTCAGTCTCTCAAAGAAAAAAAGAAAAAAAAAAAAAAGGAAATTCTAACACACGCTACAATGTGGACTGAGAACATTGTGCTAAATGACATGAGCCAGTTAACAAAAAAACTAATACTGTATGATTCCAGTTACATGGTTTCTAGAGTAGTCAAATTTATAGCAACAAAAAGTAGAATGGTGGTTGCCTGAGGTTGGGAGGAAGGGGATACGGAAGTTGTTTAACAGGTATAGTTTCAGTTCTGCAAAATGAAAAGTTCTGGAAACTGGTTGATTAACAATGTGAACATACTTCACACTCCCGAACTGCACACTTAAAAATGGTTAAAATGAGGGGTGCCTGGGTGGCTCAGTCAGTTGGTTGAGCATCCAACTCTTGATTTCAGCTCAGGTCATGATCTCATGGTTTGTGGGTTCAAGCTCCTAGGGATTCTCTCTCTCCCTCTGTTGCTGCCCCTCCTCCACTCAGGCTCTCTCTCAAAATAAATAAACTAAAAAAAAAAATAAAAATGGCTAAGATGGTAAATTTTATGTTGGATCTTACCATAATTAAAAAAAAGAACTAAGAAAAAATATATAAAGGATACTCATTTGGCATCATGTAATAGGGGGAAAAAGAGTTTGATCAGCCTATTTAGTCATGATCACAGAAAATAGTAATTCTAAAACAATGTTCTGGAATTACTGATACAACGAGTTCCCCAATTCAGAGGATTCATTTTTCACAACACAGTCACATATCCCTTATTTGGAACTTTTAAATTAATAGGGGTATGCACAAATTCGTCCTAAACAAACGTCAATTTCTAAAAGATTTGAATGTATGTTGGGTTCTCCTAACAGTGGGCCAGTGAAGAGCAGGAGAAAAGAGAGGAGTACCTTAGGATGGGATAGAAAAGCCAACAACAGGCTCTTTTTAAAAACTACATGCTATGTGTCCTCCTCTCCTCTTACATAAGAGTTATTAAACTGAACTACTTACTAATGGAAGTGTGTTATGACTGACAGCTGACAGGGCACTAAAAAACGGTAAGGACAGAATAAAGAAAAACTAGCAATATAGTTTTCTACTGGACATCCCTAATGTGTTTCTAAGTTCTTTTAGCACCTGTTACCTCAGTCGTAACAAAAAACTCAACAGGCATTTAGCAAACAGAAGGCTATATTTGGGGAAAGTACCAAAAAACAATTGTTCTATAGACACAATGACTCCTAGTATTAGCCACAGAACAGGTCCCAAGTTGCCTTACCTAACAGTCAAGTAGTTTGAGCCAGGGAACTCAATATACTTATGAATAATATACTTATGAAACTAAGTGGGACACACAAAAAATCTTTTAAGTACACCCACTTACTTCTAAATGCTTAGTGGCCTCTTCATTTCTGGACATAAGCATCAACTTCGTACGAATACTTCGCAAATGCATGTCACTTAAAATGTTTACTCTCTTCACAGTTGCTTCACTGGCAGACTATTAACAAACAAATTAATCACTCAAAAAATCTTATTTTTCAAGATAATACAAAGGGCTTCCACATAGAGCCTTCCTTGATTCTCAACTACTACACTTCTCTCCTCACCCACCATACCCTCTTCCACGAGTAATCTTACTCTTTTCTGAATTCCCATATTATTTAGTTCTGCTATTCAAATTATGATTGGTGGAGACAGAAGGATCCAGGATCCCACATGTTAATAATTTCATGTTGTTAAGAATGTCGTATTTTTTCCTCCTAATTCCACAAAAGAATTTAACATTTTATAGCTGTAAAAATTTTTCTCCCACATGGATTAATAAATTCACTATTGTACCAAGTTAGCTTTTATCTTTTGAAATACTTAATTATAAAATCCGGAAAATATCCATTGACTACCTTAAAATATGGAATTATCTTACCAGTATCATTAGCTGTGTGGTTTCTGGATGGTAAAAAATTCTGCATGCTCCTACTGCTTTCTTAAAATCTTTATGTGCATTTTCATTAGCACACCTAGAGAGGAATTCATATTTAAGACTTAAATAACAGATTAAATTCAGAAGGCAATTATAACACAAACTAAGTTTTTCATTTCAACACTACCCATTAAAACTTTTGTTTATTAAAAAGATTTTCTATCAAGTTTCTGATTGGGTATTTGGGAAAAAAAGATTTTTGTAGCACTAAAAAATCCTCTTAATTCACAAAGCAATTCAGTAGTAAACAAAACTACTCACGCCTCTCTCAAATCCTCAGGAACATCCACTGTGCATTTAAAGAAGGTATTTTTTTTGACAGTTTTATTTTGATTGACAGGCCGAAGTCGTTCAAATGTGACTATTTCATTGTAAGTGGCATCACAAGCAGCATATTCAATGACATAAAACTAAAAGACATCAAAATACTTTTAAAATCCCATCTGAACAAAAATAATGAGCTTTAAATGAAATTCTAATTGCCTTGCTCAGCTTAACCAGTAGAACCTCCCCCTTGTGGCACAAATACTAAGTACAGCTTAGTTACGTCAATCTGATTTGCCTTAAAACTAGATTATATGTTCTTACAAGCATGAACCTTGGTGTCCTCACATGTTTGAAGTGCACCCCTGGAGAGCAGCTTTGATGTTTGCAAGTTCAGAAAACAAATAAAAATTAATGGTCTGATGAACTTTTTAAATGTATGATGAACTATTTATAAAGTAGGCATTTAGAAACAAAACTAAGAGTTGAAGTAGCATTTACAGAAACCAAGAGTTGAGGTTATTTCCCTAGAAACTAGTCACAATGCAAGCGTTAACATTACTTACCTCTCCTTTCATCATTCGAACTTTAGCCAACCACCATCCACATGGTTCTTGGTCATTTGCTCTTGAATACACCTAAGAAGAGGGGGGAAAAAAGGTCCTTATCTTTTTTTGAATGAAGAATCCTTCATTCTGAAAGATTTCAACATTATAAACAATGACTTATTTTAAATGCGAAATCCCGTGAAACTCCAGAATCAAAAATGTCACTGTACTGAAACTAGTGTGCTACAAATAATTTAATAAAAGAGTCATGTACAGTTAAATTTTACTACTGAAAAACAAAAATGAACCCTTTTTTGGGCCATTTGGCTCCTTGGAAATCTAATTCCAAATTTGTGAGTTTCCTAAACATAAGTAAGTATTTTAAAGAATTGTTCTTACAAGACAGTTTAACACAGTGTGAAAGAGAGTTCTTTCAGTTTCTGTCAATACTGTTCATCTGTAAGCACTGTGTTGTGGTGATGCAAGTATCAGACACAAGGATAAGCTAGAACTTATTAAAGATGTATTTGAAATCTGATAACTATTTTTAAAATGTTGAAATCAGGGGCGCCTGGGTGTCTCAGTCGGTTGGGCGTCTGACTTCAGCTCAGGTCATGATCTCACAGTCTGTGAGTTCGAGCCCTGCATCAGGCTCTGTGCTCACAGCTCAGAGCCTGGAGGCTGCTTTGGAATCTGTGTCTCCCTCTTTCTCTGCCCCTCCCTCACTCACACTCTATCTCAAAAATAAATAAAAACATTTAAAAAAATTTTTTAATGTTGAAATCAAGAGCTGTTTTCAAAAAGAAACCCAATTTTAAAATTCCTTCAAGGATATGATATTTAGATTCCTTGCTGAAGAACCTGAATCAAATGCACAAATGGTTCACCTGAACAATAAATATTTAAATTCTAAATTTAGAACCTCTAGCAGGGTACATAAGTATCTTACAAGCATCCTATGCAACAACAACAACAACAACAAAAAATCACCTTATATGCTCTGTATTTGTAATTATCAAGTAGTTTGTTAACATAACACATTAGAGAAGTTTCCATTAGGGATTAGAGTTATTATGATACAGCATCTTGTTTGATATACCATTTTCAATACATGGAAATCAGGGGGTGGAGGGGGGAGGCTGGAGGAACAGATGACCAAGAAGTACCCCCACAAAAGTCTTGATTATATGAACTAAGGATGCCTCTGCAGAGAAAACCTACCAATGATAACACCCATATGTGGGTTAAATGCAAACTATTAAACATGCAAATACTGTTGGAAAGCCTGAAGCTTCACTGAGGTGATCTGAGAGTAATCTTGAAGTGGGGGAATACTGGGAATGTAAATAAGTCAAAACCTCATGATCAACTTCACAGTGCACCATGATCAGAAAAAAGGAAGACCTATATACCAATCAGGCTCCAGTGGACTTAACTTTACCTGTACATTTTTTATGAGCAAATCTACTTCGTCGCAACTTTTTTCCTTTCTTATAGGTCTCCAAAAAATAAATTTTACTTTCTTTAGAGTGAAACAAAACTCATTCTATCTTGCAATTATTGTATGTATCCAATGGAACCTCTCTGGGGAAATCTAGTGATCCTGTTTCTTCTGGATCTTGAAACACTTTACTACTTCACCATCATTCATCAATTATTTCCAATTGTGCTTTAAAAAAGTCTAAAGAAAAGAATGATGGTATCACCTGAAAGAACACAACAGTGAAATATAGTGTTACTACTGCATCACCCTGTAGTTTTACTGCATAGTCTTTCAAGAATAAAGTATAAAAAGACTGGAGACACCATTCTTGCAGTCTGCCTTTGGTTTTCACTGAACAGTTAAGAATTCAGAATTTTTAATTTTCCACCCATAACTGTAAAGACAAAATTTACAGAGGAAGAACTTTCATAACTATCAGAGGAATCAGGACTGATGCAGATAGCACCCTAGATTCAAATGATGAATGTGAAATTACAAGCAGAATCTCCCCAATATGAAGCCCTTAGATGACAACAACCTAGATGAATATTCCCAAACAATACACTTCTAAGGAGAAAAAGGAAATTTAGTATTCTCATCCAGTTAATCATTCAAATTGGACTTCATCATACAAAATCCTGAGACAAGACTGGGGACCATTCTGTTTTTCTAAAAGGACATGTGACCATATTCCATATTCTTTCATCTTTTGTTTGCACACCAAAATGTACACCATACAATTCATAAATGGACAAATGCCAAAACAGCTGTGCATGCAAAGATAACTAGAAAGAAACAGATGATGAAGACATGAAAAAATTCAATGGATTAGTCAATGCAATCGGTTAAATATGAAAATGGTATAACTGTAGCACAAAAATGACTCTGGTCTGTTCAATAATTTTAGAAGCTACTAAAAGTTCCAAAATATTCTTAGAGTATTGGATTCTGATAATTATAATTATATAATTATAATTATAATTCAAGTATAAGATGAATTAGAATGAAATGATAAACCAGAACTTACTAGATGTGTTTTAAATTTGACATTAGTATCTGTAAGATGAATTTATTCTGGGTTTATATGCATGAGCTGATGAGCAATAGGGACCTGTTCTCACTTTAGGTAGATGTATTATCAAAACAAAAAAATACGAAATAAAAAGCTGAATTTACTGGGGTGCGTGGATGGCTCAGTCGGATGAGTGTCTGACTTCAGCTCAGGGCATGATCTCACCGCTCCTGAATTCAAGCCCTGCATCGGGTTCTGTGCTGACTGCTCAGAGCCTGGAGACTCCTTCAGATTCTGTGTCTCTAGTTCTCTCTGCCTCTCCCCCGCGCGCTCTCTCGTGCTCTCTCTCTCAAGTAAATAAACATCAAAAAAAAAGTTGAATTTGCTATCTTTTAAATGCTCATTAAAATCCTTAATGTTGACTTTCAGCATCCTTTTATTAACTTCTGTGAAATTATATGTGAAATGACTTAAAAAAAAAATTGTTTTAATGGCCCACTGGACCCAAATGGAAGTGATGACCATTTTCCCAAAAACGCTGCAGATTACAAGAAAACCCTAAGAACCAGAGGGAAAGTGTCCATGCCAAGTACTATCTCGGAAAGGCAGTTCAGCTAAGCAGACTGGAGTATCTCTTGGTGATCTAGTGAATGGGTGCCTCAAAAGTTTGCTGACAAAAATAGGTCTTTAATCTACCTAATCCCCTTGTTCTAATTCTGTTTTCACCAAAACACAATCTTCTAGGAATCTGGCTTCCTATTTGAGTTTACCTCCAAAAGAGAGAATAAACCATTCTGAACTGCCTTGAGGCTTTATCTCTCATGAACATTAAAATGCTGGATTCCATTCCATACTTAACATCTACCTCTGTAAGCTTCATTAGTAAGTTTACCGCTGAAAGACAAAGCCACTCACTCACATAAAGCCAACTAAATCCAAGTCCCTGAAGCTTGAATCAAACAGTATGAATTTGGCTCCACCTGAGTGCAGTGGGTCAAATCACATTCTTTATAAAATGAAGAGTGTATTCCATACAATAAAAAAATCACTTTATTGACCCAGCATTGTTATTGTGACCTACTATACTATGTCTCAGATGTTGACTACTATATTTATGACTACATCATTGGAGTAGAAGCACCTCATAGAAATTCCCTTTATTCAGACTTTAAATTTCCAAACTATTCCAAGGGAGCAAATCACACTCTCAAGCGATGGCCCTCATTGGTTTTAATATTCTCTTTCTTCAAATCCAAGGAAGATCTTTAAAAAAAAAAAAAAAAAAGCAGATCAAAAAGCACCTGTGACAGACCTAAACACACAACAGTACTCAAGCTGAAGAAGTCCAGTTTCATGTAGTGGAGGATAGAATATGAAGACTCAAATTCCAAAAATCTATTTCAGGGTTCTTGCTACCAAACAACTCCAAGTCAAACCTTATTACAAAATGGTCTCCAAATTCTAGCACACTACCAAACTATTACTTAAATGGAATTCAGTCTGGATCCTAACGTAATCAACTGTTCATTCAAGATAATAACATTCAACTATCCCTTTCAAAGTCACAACCAAATAAAGATAATATGAACACCAGAAATAAAGAATGTTTATTAATTTCACCGAATTATAAAGAAAATTTCTAAATAATATTAACCATTAAACTGAATATTTAATCACAGCAGCTGGTTTTATAACTGAGATATATTTGTTGAGTACTATTCCTCTGTATCCGCTATCTCATTACAATCATAATTATGAAAAAATGGAATATGTACATTAGAAAAACAAGCTTAACATCTAGAACACACTAATGTGACTTATCTACCTATACAATAGTATTTTCTCATCTGTGTATGTTGCTGATACTTTTAACAAATGAGTTTCTTAAGTCTTGGAAAATATCCATTTCCCACATAATAAAGATGAGTATGTTCACCTCTTCTTTAAGAAGCACATTTAAGAACACTTCCCAAGCACTAAGACTAACAACAGATTTGGTATTATAAGAAAGACTACAAATAGGTAAAATTTTCAGACTGGTTCCAAGAATCAAACGGAGACATTTTTTAAAGGTACAACGGAGGGGTGCCTGGATGGCTCAGTCAGTTAACCTTCCGTTAAGTCAGTCCAACTTCGGCTCAGGTCATGATCTCACTGTTCATGGGATCAAGCCCCACGCTGGGCTCTGTGCTGACAGCTCAGAGCCTGGAGCCTGCTTCAGATTCTGTGTCTGTCTGTCTGTCTCTCTGTCCCTCCCTGGCTCTTGCTCTCTCTCCCAAAAATAAACATTAAAAAAATATTGTTTTAAATAAAGGTACAATGGAAACTACACATATCTTGCATCTTTTGTATAAGTCAAATGCTTATTTTTTTAAATTGTTTTACATTTTTATTTATCTTTGAGAGGGAGGGAGGAGAGAGAACGTGCACACATGCAAGAAAGGGGGAGGGGCAGAGAGAGAGGGAGAATCTGGAGCAGGCTCCACACTGTCAGAACAGAGCTTGATATAGGGCTTAAACTCACAAACTGTGAGATCATGGCCTGAGCTGAAATCAAGAGTCAGATGCTTAACCAATTGAGACACACAGGCACCCCTAAAATACTGAATTTAAAAAATTTTAAGGTAAGGGAGTGTCCTATCTCAAAGTATTCTTATTACCTTTACCTACTTTCTCTCAAGGCCTCTATCCCAACATTTATTAAAGTATTAACAAAGCCTGACAATCTGCCATAAAATGAGAGAAAAGTCCTATGCTGCAAGAACAAAAATGTGCGAATTCTTATCTCAAACAAAAAGCATCACAATTCAAAAGAAATTAAGAAAGAAAGAAAGAAAGAAAGAAAGAGAGAGAGAAACAAAGAAACAAAGGTTTTTTAATCAAATATGTTAAACCCAAGAAGAAAACTTTAAAAACCTTGTAAAATGATACACTAGCCTCAGATGTCAGACTTTCTATGTAATGTGTTTGTGTGAGCTCACGTATTAACTTACTGAACAAGGCAGGTATCTATAATAAAGACAAAACTTCACATGTAAAATCACCAGGGGAAAAACATTTTCTACTGCACCTCGGTAATCTCACATTATATAGCCATCTTAAGAAATTCTAAAAAAAAATCTTTGTTTTCTCATTACCTCCAACTTCACAAGCTGAGCATTTTCTTAGCAATCTTAAGTTAGCAAAATCAAACAAGCAAACAAATGATGAAAAATTTAATTGTATTAAATGTTGTAAGGATTTTAAAACCTATGTCACAGCTTCTTAAAAGTCAAAGAAAGTGACAAAGAGGGCTTAAAAATAAAGCTTGGAATTTTAGACCTCTCAAAATCATCTTTCTATTATAAATCATATAGTGTTTTCTTGACAACACTGGACCAATGACATTAATTTACGTTCTCTAATTCCACGTCAGCCTCAGGTTGACTGGAAAGGTAAATCCTCAAGTAGCCTAACATTTTTATAACAGAAATATTTTAGAGTAAATCATATGAAATTGTCAATATTCAGCCATTCCTGACTGACAAGAATGAAAATTTCAGATGGCTGAACTTTAAACAAATGCCTGAAAAGTTCCACAAAAAGCTCTCTCCTGGATCATTTTTGTTCTAATTCATTACTGACAGCCAAATCAAAGTGATCTTTCCCTTCTGCAAAAAGGAAAGGTTCCCAAAGGTGCAAAAGAACAGGAGTTGCAAGTCTGGCACAAAACTGACAACACCCTGTGAATACAGCATAATTAACATATTAGAGAATAACACTTAAGACAAAAACTGAAACTGGTTCTCAGCTTCCCAACCTTCAGGCTATACGACCCAGGAAAGATTTAATAAAGTATTCACAGCATTTAGAAGAGGCCCTAAAGAGACTGTTATGTCAAACTGAGATAATCTGTTTAAAAAACCAATTATTCATATATTACACATGTTAGTGCTATACAAGCATCAGCTATTATTACTGCTTTATGATATGTGACTAGCAGAAACAGTGGCTGATGATTTAAATATATCAATATACTAAAATATACTGTGTACTAAGTTAGAGAAGTTAGATTAAAAACCTAAACACTCCTTAATAAAAAAAAAGAACAGACCATACCTGTAGAAATACTAAAAGGAGTATCTTGAAGGCCACACCAAAAAAAAATTGGCAGATTGGAATAAATTATAACTTTGTGGCAAAAGGCATTAAATACGCTTTTTAACTGACTGGGAGAAAGTACAATATATAACACAAAAATGGGGGTATAGCTCAGGGGTAGAGCATGTGACTGCACATATAACACAGGGGTAGAGCATGTGACTGCACATATAACACAAAAACCTACATAAAATACAAAAATATTCTATTATCAAAATCTACACGGACAAAAAAACTCACACAATTCATAGAACAAAGGGCTAAAAGCCAATAAACTAATTTAAAAGAAGCTCCATATCACTAGTGATCAAACAAATGAACACTCAGAAGACATCCCCTTCCTGTTATCAGGTTTATAAAACTTTACAATTAATAACAACCCAGGCAGCCAATCTATGAGGAAACAAACACCTTTATGTGTTAGCCAATGTGTAAGTGGTAAATCAAAATGCATTTTGGAGGACAAAATTGGTACATTTTGGTACCATCAAAATTTGAAATATACATGCCTCCAATTTAGCAATTTCAATGTCTTCTAATTATGATACACCTATCTTAATAAATATGATGGGGTGCTTAGAAAGAATGAGGTAAATCTGTATATGCAGACATGAAAAGGTCCAATTACATCCTAACTGAACACAGAAATCACAAATATAATGTATTCCCAATTTCTCTAACTTAAAATAAAACATTATTTATAAATGCAAATAAAAAAGCTGAAGAGAAACACAACTCTGGTAAATGATAATTAAGATATGGTGAACAGACAAGCACACCCACACTAAGAGGGAAGGTCTGCTTTTCACTTTATATAATTCTGTATCATTTCATTTCTTACATTACACTTTACTTAAATTTAAATTAAAAATAGAACTATCTTACAACCTACTAATCACACCACTGGGTATTTACCTAAAAAATACAAAAACACCAATTTGAAGGGATACATGCACCCTTATGTTGACTGCAGCATTACTTACAATATTCAAACTATGGAAGCATCAAAATGTGCATCAGACCAAATGTGCATCAACTGATGAATAAAGAAGACATAGTACACATACACAGAACATATACAATGGAATATAATTCAGCCACAAAAAGAATGAAATCTTGCCATTTACAGTGACATGGACGAAGGTAAAGGGTATAACATTAAGCAAAATAAGCCAGTCAGAGAAAGACAAATGCCATATCATTTCACTCATATGTGGAATAAAACAAAAGAAAGAAAAAAAAAGGAAGATAAACCAAAATACAAATTCTTATAGAGAACACATGGTTACCAGAGGGGATGGGTGAAATAGGTGAAAGGAATAAAGAGTACACTCATCTTGATGAGCACTGAGTAATACATGGAACTATTCAATCACTATATTGTACAACTAAACTAATCTAACACTGTATGTTAACTACACTAAAATTAAAATTTTTTTAATTAAAAATTTAAAAAAGTGGAGTTTTCAAAAAATTGGTTCAAAATATAAAGCACCAATAACCACAATTCCTAAACATTCCAGGTCATGTAGACAGATTCCTAACTAATGATAGCAAAAAAAAAAAAAAGGGGGGGGGGGAGCCAACAAATCCATGGGTAGAGTATCAATTTTAACTTTATTTAAATTTTCGAATTTTTCAAAAGTGGAAAAAATGACAAGAACATCTTAGTTTCAGATGAGTCTCACAATTTAAGTAGCAAATTTCACCAACTGAACCATAAAACACAATGTGAAATAAAATACTCTGCAATCATCAATTTCCAATTCATTCCATCTCTTACACCAGTATTTTGTATACTGCTGGGGAGGCAAGCCAAAAAGATGTCCAGGAACCGGAGAGGAACTTCTAAGTCTGAGACAGGAGAAAGCACAATGTAACAACATTGTGAGCACACCACCAAGTTTTTCCTTAAATCTGAGCCTTTACACTATCAATGAGTATCTGACCAACAATTTAAAAAGTATGAAAAGCATTAATCTCAGAATCAACCACCACACATTCCTAATTCTAGAACATTTCGAAAAATGAAGTCATTCCTTGCTTTTCCTGACTAATTACCAGAATTCCAGAAGGAAGAACTTCTAAAACAGAAATAAAATTTCAAAACTGAAAATAAATCAAGCTCTTTTACCATCCCTACAAAAGAAATTAATTAGGAAAGGATATAGTATTGAGAAAAACATTTTTTCACGGAAGTCCAAGCGAACAGGTACAGTAGTAATTAGCAGCATCACCACTACCAGTTCATAGTACTACCCACCAGTAACCTACTTCACATTCCTTAATTTTTAGCAATCACTTTGCCACTTTGTTTCCCTGTGTCTTCCCATACCATCTATGACATTTCCCTAAAGGACACAAATACACACACCAAGACTACAGTTACAGATCTCCTTATAAAAAAGTTCTTAGTACCCACTTTTGGTGGAAGTGAACTATAAAAGAAAAAAGTGAGTAAAGTGAAACCTATACCATTATACCATTAGGGAGCAGGCTCACGGTGCCCAGACACAATTAAGTTACAACATGCCTTGATTTACCAAAAACAAGAGTGCCCCCACGAACTTAGAGCAAGTAATTAAAATCTAGGTTGAATATTAGAATGGAAATGCTTTCAGGCTGTCAGGAGTGCCATAATTCTTTGGTTTCCTGGTATATAACACCTACGGTTAATGGGAACTCAAAATTTACCATTAAAAATTACAGGAAAGGGACGCCTGGGTGGCTCAGTCGGTTAAGCGTCCGACTTCAACTCAGGTCACGATCTCACGGTCCGTGAGTTCGAGCCCCGCGTCGGGCTCTGGGCTGATGGCTCAGAGCCTGGAGCCTGCTTCCAATTCTGTGTCTCCCTCTCTCTCTGCCCCTCCCCCGTTCATGCTCTCTGTCTCAAAAATAAATAAACGTTAAAAAAAATGTTTTTTTTAAAAATTACAGGAAAAAAAGGCAAATAACTAAATGAATTGATGTGCAAAGTGCTCAGACCATTGTCTGGCACAGAGTAGGTACTGGTAAGTGCTTATAAAAACATTTAGACAGCTATTTCATCTGTATAGGTTCTCCTATACCTCTGGTTTCCCTACCCCCGCCCTACATAAACTAGGTACAAAGGAAACCTGAAAATTCTTTCAGTATTATCAAACCAACTCCCTGTGAGAAATATATTCAGCATATTAGAGCACTTGAAGGAATTATGTCAATTCCTTGAAAATCACAAATTTCTATCTCCAACAAACTCATAACACCTCTATTTGACAAGTATTTCCAAGTTTCATTTTACATAACATCAGGCATATTAACCAACACTTACTTAAGACAGACATCTAAAATCTACTAAGTGTAAAAAAAAAAAAAAAAAAAAAAAGCTATACACAAAGAAGCAATACTATATGATCTCACTTTTATTTTTAAGAATAGGTGAGAGCGAGGGGCGCCTGGGTGGCTCAGTCAGTTGAGCGTCCGACTTCAGCTCGGGTCATGATCTCACAGCCTGTGAGTTCAAGCCCCGCGTCGAGCCCTGTGCTGACTGCTCAGAGCCTGGAGCCTGTTTCAGATTCTGTGTCTCCCTCTCTCTGACCCTCCCCCGTTCATGCTCTGTCCCTCTCTGTCTCAAAAATAAATAAACGTTATAAAAAAAAAAAAAAAGAATAGGTGAGAGCGAGCCTGGGAATGACAAAAATGGTTAACAGCAGTTTTGTTCTCTCAGCAGCAATTCCTGTTTAGTCCTTTGTGTTTTTCTGTACTTTTAAAATTTTCCAGACATTTCTAAAATATTCAACAAGGCAATATGCTAAATACAATATTTCACAGTTACGTATCAACGATATCAACGTTCACCATATTAAAGGATACCTTTTACAAAGACACTAAAAAAAAAGCACAAGAGAATTTTCAAGTAATTAGCAAAAAGAAGGAAAACAGCAACCAACACCACACAGTTGTGTCAGATTTTATACAAACCAATACAAAGGTACTACCATGTTTAATTCCCAAATTATTTTCATTTTAGTGGTAAAAAAAATTAATCAAGGCCACAAAGGTAAAAATGGTAAAGCTGAGACAATGAATCCCTGTTCTGATTCCAAAACTCAAGCACTACTATATTACACAGCCAATTAACAATACAAAGAATAGAGAAGAGGAATTATATTTATTCTCTATCAGCTAAAGAGACTTTCCTACAAGGATATTTAAAACAAAACAAAAAAAAGCACAAGAAAATAAAACTTAAAATACGTACCTCTACTTCGTCTCCTTCACTAATTTCTTTTTTTATATCAGGCGGTGGTGGTAATCTAACTTCATTAAATGGAACCTGGCGTTCTGGCTGCCAGCTGAAGGATCAGAAAAATAATTAACAATTTTAGAATAGATTATTCTATAAGCCCCTAATATGGAAACTATACAGTCTATGCTTAGAGGTATATATTTTTCAAGTTAATCATTTAGCTTTCCCTAAGGAAAAACAAGCTTCGTTCATATTATTTTTCCAAGTAATGAGTTTGTTGAGGTAAAACAGACTTTGCAAGACTGTTGATGAAGTTTCTAAATTAACATTAATAGTAATTATGTATCACCATCCAAATTACTCATCCTAAGGGAATACATACGTTATCCTAAAAATGAAATAGGCTAAGTTCATAGTAGTAATTTAGACTCAAAATAATGTCACATCTACACTGCTGCCAATAAACGGCAGTGCAATCAACTTTTCTCAATTTTACAAGTAAATGATCTATCAAGGAACAGAATTTCAGAGATTATAAAATATTAGCTGCATAATGTGTACATGTTCACAGAAACACAGAAAATTACTCAATTATTTTGCATGCCTGAATTATAAAAGATTTTCCTACACAGAATTTATGTTTTCTGCAATGAATTCATACAACAATCTTAAAACCTGGGAAAAGTTTACTTTCAATCTTTGTAGCAAATACTGTATTAGAACAAATTTAGGAGGTGCCTGGGTGGCTCAATCCGTTAAGTGTCTGAGTCTTGATTTCTGCTCAGGTCATGATCTCACAGTTCATTAGATCAACCCCCAGGCTGAGGGAGTGGAGCCTGCTTGGGATTCTCGCTTTCCCCCCTCTCTCTGCCCCTGACTTGCACACACGCACGTGTGCTCTCTCAAACTAAAAATTTAGCTGTTGCTTAACTCACATTTTTTGTATGGATATTCCTACTCTAAGTTCTAATAGGTCATTCATATGCCTGGGAGGTACATCACCACATGAATTCCTATAGCTTCCAGGTGCAAATGCTGTGCAAAACATCAGGAGATAAGGAATATTTTTGAGTGCTTTCTTTTCACCATTACAGTCTAAATGGCAGCTGCTAAAGGCAGAAATCATTCCAACACTTGTTTCTACATGAAAACAGCTGCTGGGCAGCTACCTTTTAAAAAGTGGAAGTTGAAGATTTCTTTTCTGACCTTTAATTATACAATGCTCCTTTATAGCTCTTCCTAACCAAGTTTTAAAACTACATGACCTAGATCTTACAACAGTTATAAAACTGATTATTACTCCTTATTAATATCCAGCTTAAATTAAAAGCAGCCCAATACTCAACTCGGACTACTAGTAGCCATGTGAAAGGCCTTCTACATCATTTCAACATTCTTGGATTTTAAGAATTAAGCATTGCATAATCCCATTTGTGCCACCCATTTTTACAAAAAATACTGATTCCTGTTCACCTATGTTTTGGAAAAAAAAAGAAAGTCATGAAAAAGTGACAAGTACATTGTGGGCAGAAAAATGGTGAAAAGTCATCAAAACTAGAATTACTTGAACTGATAAGATGATCAAACAACCAAAGATCCCCACCCAAGAGCAAAATCACTTTCACTGGCAACAGGAATATCCAAAAGCAAACACCAATTTAGCACAACCAATCGTTAAAATCAAGGTCTGTATCGATTTAAAAAAAATAACTTACTTGTTCTCAAAAACAACTGTGAGGGAGTCTTCATGAACATCTTTGATAAATCCCTGTGAAAAACAAAAACATTATCAAAAGCATATCAATATTCAATCAAAGGTTATACTGGGGTGCCTTGCTGGCTCTGTCAGTAGAGCATGTGACTCTTGATCTCAGGGTCATGAGTTCAAGCCCCATTTGGGGCACAGAATGAAATTATGAGAATTTAAAACATTTAATAGTCACCATAGTACTTGGTGAAATTATGATTATAAACACTAAATTATAATCAACTGTTAGTAAAAAGCATGACTTCATTCTCAATACTAACCTCCCATTAATTTAATCTCATTTTTTCCTAACTTCCCATCTTCCTTCACTTAAAAAAAAAACGGGGGGCTACAGTAAATACATTGTTGCAAAACCATTGTGGGATGAATATAAAGATTCTCAATAAAAATCAGGGGTCATTTTCTAGTTGAGTATTTTTAATCTATCGTCATCTGACTGATGCAACTGAAAGAAACTGTCAGAGGACATTCAAGAGAGCAAAGGACTTAGGTGTAGAATAATGGTTCAAGTGCTTGCTCCACGACTGTACACCTTGGGAAAGCAGTCCTTGGCACTTGTATGATTACAACTGACATTAAATGATACTTTATATTACTGTCACACAGAACTGCAAAGTTCTCAGCCTTAGTCAAATGCTTACACACACACTTTGAACCACAAGATATTCAGTAAATAATTTTCTAAAACATTTTTATCACACTAAACTCCATAATGTCCACTAAAAACTAGCTAAATAAAGAACACACTTGCAGTATCTGCTTAAAACAAAGCAGGAATGAACATATCCTGTTGACCTCATCTTCCTCCCAAAGTCCATTAAATAGCACTAAAGGAATTTTAAGACGTAAACTGACACAAGAATAAAGACAATAAAGAGAAAACATTACAACAAAACTTTAGAAATTTACAAAACAGAAGAGTAAATGTCAGTTATTTAAAAAACAAACCAACAATTACTAACATTGAATACTTACTACATCAGACATAATTCTAAGCAAATTAGCAAACCCAACACTGAAACAAACTGGCAGTGGAAAAACCAAAAAGCAAGATCAGTACTACAGAAAACTTTTGGAACTACAGACAGAAATTCTTAAAAAAGGAGAGAGTAACAGATGTGGCTTAATACAAAAACATTTTCCTTAATAATGCAGACTCACCAATCACAGAATGTAGGTAACTAATAAATCTAAGGTCAGTGCACTCTTCTCACGTTTGCTAACTCAATTAACTGCATCATTTTGTATTTGGCCCTGATTCTCACTCCAGCTTCAAATGTCTATTACCTGCTTTGTTTGTGTACTTTGGGACATTTCAATGCAAATATCCTCATATGAGGCCTAAAATTCAGAATACATTCCTTTTAAGAGTGTTATAGAAGCTCCAGCCATGCAATTCTGGAGATCTTTTTATTCCTTTCTTCCTTAAAGTTAAAAATTAAGAGCTAGGGGCGCCTGGGTGGCTCAGTCGGTTAAGCGTCCGACTTTGGCTCAGGTCACGATCTCACAGTCTGAGTTCAAGCCCCACATCGGGTTCTGTGATGACAGCGTAGAGCCTGGAGCCTGCTTCAGATTCTGTCTCCCTCTCTCTCTGCCCCTCCCCTGCTCACGCTCTCTCTCTCTCAAAAATAAACATTAATAAATAAGTAAATAAATACATAAATAAATAAATAAATATTAAGAGCTAACATTCCACTTCTGATTATCTGACCATGCTATAATGACAGCCTAGCCATTTTCTTTATTTCTAGTAGGTCCAGCCACACATCCACTTTAAGCAATAATTTTGGTCATCACTTTCATAGTTACATCACCAACAAATTAATACCCATAACATCTGTAAGGAATACTTCAGAAACTGAAAATTTCCAAGTTCACGAATATGACAATAAAACACATCTTGCCATCAGAAATGAGTCCTATTTCCAACTTTCACTAGTTTTCTAGTCCTTCAGAAACCACTTTCAGAGTCTAGAATGTTTCACTAAGTAATCCTTAAGATTTCTGTATAGTTTACACAGTGAATTCGTTCAAATAAGAACTTCAAGCCACTGGGGAAATTCCACCCTTCGTTACAGTAAAAATCTTTTTTTTATCCTATCTAAAATTCAATGCTTATTCATCTCTTTCCAGCCCCATCCCCTTTACTTCCATCACCAACACCAGCTTTATTTGGATGCACATTTTCCACAAACTTTAAGAGAAAATACAACTCTAGACACCTATTCTAATTACTTAATACCCCTCAATCATGAGATTAAGCAGATTAAGAATTGGACACCCAGGAGGTACCTGGGTGGCTCAGTCAGTTACATCCTACTCTGGATTTCAGTTCAGGTCACTGATCAGCTCAAATCACTGATCTCCTGTTTATGAGATTGAGCCCCGAGTCTGGCAAGGAGCCTGCTTGGGATTCTCTCTCTCCCTCTTTCTGTCCCTCCCCTACTGCCTCTCTTTCACTCAAAATAAACCGGTTAAAAAAAAAAAAAAAAAAAAGAATTTAAAACCCGGTTCTTAAAATGTATTTGGGCTGTGATGAACAGTTAGGAAACATGTTCTAATCCCCAAATTCTAGATTCTAAGGATAAGGTACCTCTAATGGCCAGATCTCTATGAAACTTTGTCCATTTAATTCAGGACTCAGTCCACACTCCTGAAATTATTTCTGTACATTCAAAGTCACCAGAATGATGATGCTAGGTCCCTATACACTCAAGACCCAAAATGGCAGGGTTGGGTCTTTGCCAAAATCTTGGGAGTCAGGGGACACTGAATTACAAAGGTCACATTTCTCTGCACAAAGCAGTAGGGGGCTTTATGACTAAGTCTTCACAACTTCTGTCCACCTTGTATTCTAGTCCAACCTTTGGGGATTTGTTTCTCTCTTCCTATTCACTATTCATCTGGCCCAGAACCCATATTTCTCAGAACAAAATCTTTGAGATTTCTTTCTTTTCTTCCCATAGCTATGCAAACATGGAAGATTCATCATTACAAAACGGTCTCTTTATATGATTATATGTAACACTATTAACTATAATTTAAAATAGCATCAATAAGCAACAAGGCAGTATACCACATCTAAAATGTGATGAAATATCTTTAGGGGCACTTGGGTGGCTCAGTCGGTTAACCGTCCAACTCTTGATTTCAGCTCAGGTCATGATCTGTTTTTGAATTCGAAGCCTATTTCAGGGCACTGTCAGCGCAGAGCCTGCCTGGGATTCTCTCTCTCTGCCCCTCCCTTGTTCATGATTGCTCACTCTCTCACTCTCAAAATAAACTTAAAAAAAAAAAAAAAAAACTTAAAAAAATTAAAAACATATATGTATCTTTAAAATGCTACCCCCGGGGCACCTGGGTGGCTCAGTCGGTTAAGCGTCCGACTTTGGCTCAGGTCATGATCTCGCAGTTCGTGAGTTCAAGCCCCGTGTCAGGCTCTGTGCTGACGGCTCAGAGCCTGGAGCCTGCTTCTGATTCTGTGTCTCCCTCTCTCTCTGACCCTCTCCCATTCATGCTCTGTCTCTGTCTCAAAAATAAACGTTAAAAAAATAAATAAATAAAAGTAAATTCTTTAAAAAAATAAAAATAAAAAAAATAAAATAAAATAAAATGCTACTCCCAACAAAACAACAAATAGAACATTACATAGTAAAAACCTCAGAATGTCATGAACCATGTATAAAATTGAGATAAGGGACACGATGAACAGCAAGAATCCCTGAGCTATAGAAGAACTGCCTGAAGTGATTTTTCAAAAGTATTTTCAAAAGTATTTTTCAAAAATAATTTTTTCTTTAAATTTCAACAATTCAAGCATTAAAGCAAAAAGCAGCTGGAAAATAAAACAGACAAAAAATATTCTAATAGCAGTAGCAATGAAAAAATATAATCTTAGGTATGCCTCCACAGTTAAAACAACATAAATGTACAGGACCTATGTACATAAATTTGAAATTCAACTGATGAACATAAGTAGAATACTCAGGAAAATGTTAAATCCTATCACATTCTTTGATAGGAGATCTTGATATTGTAAAATTTTCAATATGCCCTTCTATGAGACCCCACTAAAATACTGAGAATGATGATTCCATTGGGGGAAAAGGGGCTATATTAATAAAATTACACCAAAGTCTGTTTAAAAAAAAGAAAGAAAGAAAACACTCAAAAAGGAAACTTAAGTGGGGGTAGGAAGTAAAGATAACACTATCCCAATCAAATATTTTAAGTTTTAAGTAATCACTACACCCAACGTGGGGCTCAAACTCACGACCAAGATCAAAAGTCAGATGTTCTGTGGACTCAGCCAGCCAGGCACCCCTATGCCTACCAAATAGTAAAGCTTATTTTAAAGCTACAATAACCAAGATAAAAGAAAACACATTTTAAAGGAAAACAGATTCCAGAAACAGGTCCAAGTCACTTAGGAAATTACAAATAGAGGGAGGAATGGATTGTTTTTAAATGGTACTGGGACACTTGGATAATTATTGGAAAAAAAATGAAATAGATGTTTTCACCAAAAATAGAATTAATGGATGAAAGACCCAAAGTGTTTTAAATCAATAAAGATCCCAAACCACAAGTTACTTTTAACTTCAGAGTAAGGACGGCCTTTCTAACCAAATAAACAAAACCCAAAAGCCACAAAAAGTTTGACAAGCTTACAATACCTAAAAGCTAAAATAGGTAAACAATCATCACATGAAAAGAGTAGAAGAGGATGGAACACAGCAGAGTTAAATTCCCAATTTATAAGTGTCAAGTGACCTAAAAGCTGAACAAAGCTAATAAGCAAAAGTAACAATGGGTATGAACTATATGAAGGAGTAATCACAGAAAAAGTTGTAATTTCAGTAATATACAAATCCTCTTTAAAATCTTATGTTTACTGTCAATTCCTATGAACTTCCCTTTTCTCCTTTCTATCTTGCATATCCTTCCTTATCAGAATATAAACAGTAACCTCATTTTTTTTAACATTTGCATAATGTATTTAGCAATTTTGAGGTGAGAGCTTAAATTGTCTGTGGAAAGAACAAGGTGCACAGAATTATCTACCTAAAAGGCAGAAAACACTACAGCTGAAAAACAGTTTTCAACTTGATGAAGGTAGTCATGGGAGGGTGTAGGGGGTGAATCTTACTGATTAAACAGAAAAAAACATGGTATGAATTACTTCAGGAATGGGAAGAATGAGATTATAAATATAGTCAAATATCAGGACAGATGAATCAGGGACCCTGTCTGTGGAAAAGTTAACTAATAATCCTGAAGATAAAATTTCTACCAGGGCGCCTAACTGGCTCAGTAGTAGAGCACACCTGGACCTTGGAACCTTGAGTTCAAGCCACACGTTGGGCGTAAAGTTTACCTAAAAAAAAAATGTATTTTTCTTTTATAGCCCTTCCAGATCCTTCATTTTTGTAAAAGGGAAGCTGAAACCACATGCACAGCCCCCAAATTCACTCCATAAGAGGCTGTAAATGCTGAATTTAAAAACTCATCTTCTAGGGGCAACTGGGTGGCTCCACATCAGGTTCGTTACTGTCAGCCTGTTAGCACAGAGCCCGCTTTAGATCCTCTGGCTCCTGTCTCTGTGCCCCCCCCCCGGGGCTCCCCCAAAATTAAAAACAAATTTTTTAATTCTATATTTCTGGATGCCTTTTCCAATGTGTTAAAACATCACAGCTGATGGCTTAATTATAAGCAAATCTGTGACAAAACACTGTATTTCTAAAAATTAAGTGGATTAAAAAATTATATATTAAAGGCACTGAGCTCAGTTTCTTAGATCCTTTGTTTCCTCTGTGCTAACTCTCCATTTCCCCAGCTACATCAGTAAAAGTTACTGCTGTGCATAAATAGGATTATGAAAACATAACTCATGAGAAAGGAAAAGTTGACAGCATATAAAAATTCACCTCAGGTCTTCCTCTGCCACCACCACCCCCAAAAACTACCCCCAAAAACTACCCCCATGGATTTGATGATCACTTGTTATCCCTCGATCAATTACCTACTTATTTACTGATTGTCTGGCCCCAGTCTACCTTCCTAGCTCTTCACTTCTAATTTAATCTCTCTGAAATCAGGATACATCTTAAAATTGATGGCATCTTAAGAGAACAGCAGATAGGCACATGGCAGCCAGGATATAAATGTCACTGAACACCCTCAAACTCGGTTTGCTTGCAATTTTCTGTGGCACTTGACTGCAACCTCTCGGCATTTCATTCAGCAAACCAACAAAGCAAGGATAAAGGTTTCTTACCAGAAGGTAGTTCTGTTGACACCTTCTGATAAAATCAAGAAAACACCAGCACCAAAACTTACAGAGTGGACGAAAATTCTTGCAAGAAAACCCTGGAGTTAATACAGGAGAGTTCTTTTTTTTTTTTTTTTTAATTTTTTTTAACGTTTTATTTATTTTTGAGACAGAGAGAGACAGAGCATGAACGGGGGAGGGGCAGAGAGAGAGGGAGACAGAATCGGAAGCAGGCTCCAGGCTCCGAGCCATCAGCCCAGAGCCCGACGCGGGGCTCGAACTCACGGAACGCGAGATCGTGACCTGAGCCGAAGTCGGACGTTTAACCGACTGAGCCACCCAGGCGCCCCCAGGAGAGTTCTTTTTAAAGTATGCTTGCAACATCAATGCTCTCTTTGGCACTGAGGAAGATACTGTAAGTAGAAACACAATCACCTGAATGTGAAGATACTTTAACTAATTTAATTTGCTTACTCCTTCCATTTTATGCATTCAAATGTTTAAGAAACCCTTCAGGAGCCCCTGGCCCACTCAGTCTTGAGCATGCAACTCTTTCGGGGTTGTAAGTTTGAGCTCCACGTTGAGTGCAGAGATTACTTAAAAAATAAAATACTGAAAAATAAATAAAGGGGTGCCTGGTGGCTCAGTTAAGTGTCCAACTCTTGATTTCGGCTCAGGTCATGATCTCACGCTTCATGAGTTCAAGCCATGCACGGGGCTCTACACTGACAGTGCAGAGCCTGCTTGGAATTCTCTGCCTCTCCCCCACTCTCTCTCAAAATAAATAAACTTTAATAAATAATCTTTCAATAAACATCAACATCCACTAAGATTAACTGGCAATATTTCTTAGTGCCACTTAGAACTGATACCACTTTAGATACAATGAAATTGTACATATCTCCCACGAACTTACCAAATCTGTGTACAGAAAAGTAACCTATTCCTTGGACTCTAAACCCCAATTTCAACTGTACAGGTCATCTCTGCTGCTGGCTCACTCTCCTACCTCAAACCAACATGTCAACAATCAGAATCATCTCTTGTCCTGCTCTGCACTCTACACGTTATGATCCATTTTACAAGGGTAAAAATAAGGCAACTGAATATAGCACACAGTATTTCTCAACCAGGGTATTAAGAGAATACATACAATCCATTCACTAAGCATTACCATGTGTGATGAACTTCTCTCCCATGCATCTAGAATGGTACAAGCTATGCACTAACCTCGGAAAAATTAAAGAAAATAGTGCTTCTATATAATTCAGATGAAACTCTATCAGATTATAACGGACTTAGATAATAGGTTCCCAAATACAGGTCATCATCATTGCCTAATTTTTTATGTCTCAATTTGTAAGCTAAAGGAATCAAAGCTTCTTAAATCAAGGTATTCCCACGCACTCAAAGGTGTGCCAGAAGTACTTAAAACTACTCCTCTCCCTAAAAAAATACCATCTAAAAACCTTCCTCCCAGTGCTTTTATGTCAAGTAATATTTCACATTTAAACATTTTATGTTTCTGGACTATATATTCAGGTAACAGATATAAAAAGACCTCATTAAGGAAGGGGGAAAACATTCTTGCTAAAAAGACTAGAGTGCAATGGTTTCACTGTTTGGGTTTGTTTTTTTAAGATTTTTTAATTTTTAAGTAATCTCTACACCCAACATGGGACTTGAACTCACGACCCTGAGACCAAGAGTCCTATGCTCTTCCAACTGAGCCAGCCAGGTGCCCCCAGTGTTTTCGCTGTTAAAGACTGGGTGGCATATACACTACTTACTATGTGATTGGTAAAACAAGAGGGCCCCAGGGCAGTAAGGTAAGGGTAAGACTCCTAGGTGGCTGCATTTTTGCCACAAAACATGTCACACATCCTCCTTCAAGGACTCTTTACGGTCTTCCCAGAGCACTCCAGAAGACTTTCTGCAGCAATTCTCAGGATATTCTATCAACCCTGAATGAGACCCAGCTCTCCTGGATGCTGGATATCCTCCTCATAATTCCCACACATGCAAAAACAAAACAAAACACCTTTAAAACAACAGATGATTTTTTAATACATGGTACTAGCACATTTGCCTATGAATATTCAAACATAAGTCTTATAATTAAGATAAAATAAATGAAAACACCACAAAAGAATTTAGGAAATTATATGTATAAACATGACACAGGCTGTGTTTAGCCAGGACTAGAAACTCTGGTTTCTGTCGAGGAAAAAAATAGTTCAGTATGTAAAACATAAAACTTCTCTACAACCCAGAGATACCAAAAAGTCAACAAGAATTAAATGAGAAGGGGACACTCTTAACAATAAATGAATCCTAAGAGATCTCAAAAAGTGACAAAAGGCACAACAGGAATATGGGCAAACATCGAACAATTTACAGAAAAGCAGATCCAAATGGCCAACAAACATTAAAATTCTCACATAGAAATCTGCAAATCAAAGTTCCGATATGATAATCCTTTAGGTCCAACAGAAACTGGCCAAAATTAAAAATTATAGAACCAATTTTCTGGCAACGATGTAAAGAAAAGCATTTACATTTACTGACGGAGGAAATACAAAGGGTCAAGCCCTGTGGCAAGTAATGTTAACATTTATTAAAGTTAAAAAAGCTCTCTTCCACCAACCTATCCCATTCTTCGAAACTTATCCAATGGAAACATGTGGAGTAGCAAAAATGTGAGAACAAAGTGAGTGTCTATTAACTGGGGAATGGCTGGATTTCATAATTCTTGCCATGGAACATTATATGACCATTTAAAAATAAATTACACTCCAAGTGAAAACAGCCAAAATAGATTATCATACTTACATAGAGCAATACTAAAAAAAAAAAAAAAAAAAACAAACCCTACATTCGTGCATAGATATTTATCTATGCACCATTATAGGAGTACAGAGAAAAATCTAGGATACGCTCTGGTTATGCTACCTAAAATGGAGTGTGAATGAGAGGAGATTAAGTGGCAAATGGGAGCAAGGAAAAAAACTTAAAGCAAGTTCATGAATACTTAATGCATGGGTGTATAATTATACATATGTGTATGTATAAATATATCTTAAAACACTTTGTCAACCAGCACTTTTTCCATACAGCACATTTATACACTTTTTTAATTTTTCCATCTCTAGAGATCTCAATTCTGCATTCTAATTAACAAACTAGTTTGATGCTTACAACACCTAAAAGATGTGAATTGTAATTTGATTCCAGTAGCAGGCACAACCATTCAAGACTGATACTGCAATCAAATTTAACTTCAAACAGTATTTTTTTGAAGGGGCGCCGGGGTGACTCATTTGGTTAAGTGCCCAACTTCAGCTCAGGTCATAACCTCACAGTTTGAGGGTTCAAGCCCCACATCAGGCTCTGTGCTGGCAGCTGAGAGCCTGGAGCCTGCTTCAGATTCTGTGTCTCCCTCTCTCTCTCTCTCTGCCCCTCCCCGGCTCTCACTCTCACTCTCAAAATTAAACATTAAAAAAAAAAATGTTTTTTGTTTTTTTTTAAACCTACATAACTAAATCTAGAAATGGACATCATTTCAAATCAATGGACACATGTTCCACAGATAAAAGTCTGCAAATTTACTAAATATGTTATACATTAAATTATTGGATAATGGGGTAAATTTTACCATGGAAAAAATTATTTCAGGTAAACCTCCAGCATTCCTTAGTATTGAGCACTTAAGAGTTCTGAATAAAAAAAAAAAAAAAAAAAGAAAATGACAATGAGGCACCTGGGTGGCTCAATGACTTTGGCTCAGGTTGCAATCTCGTGGTTTCTGAGTTCGAGCCCCGTGTTGGGTTCTGTGCTGACGGCTTGGAGCCTGGAAACCTGCTTTGGATTCTGTGTCTCCCTCTCTATCTGCCCGTCCTCTATTCATGCTCTGTCTCCCTCTCTCAAAAATAAACATTAAAAAAAAAAAAAAAAACTAAAAAAATAAATCTTAAAAAAAATAAAAATAAATTTTAAAAAATGACAATATGAGAATTTCCTAAGGATGTATAAATACCTACTAATGCTTACATACCACAATGTCCTTGGATTGTTAATTTCACAAATTTATAATACCCAACAGTTCTCCTTGAAAATGGAATTACTTGAGGCACCTGGGTGGCTCAGTTAAGCATCCGACTTCGGCTCAGGTAACAATCTCATGATTTGTGAGTTCGAGTCCAGCACCGGGCTCTGTGCTGACATCTCAGAGCCTGCAGCCTGCATCAGATTATGTGTCTCCTCTCTCTGCCCCTCCCCAACTTGGGCTCTGTCTCTCTAGGTCTGTCAAAAAATAAATAAATGAAAAAAAAATAAAAAAAGAAAAGAAAATGGAATCACTTACTGGTTCCACATGGCCACCCAAAACTATTGTGACCTTTCCAGTTGCAAAGAGTTGAAGTTCCCTATGGTTCTATGTATCCATAAAATTCAGTGATAACATCAGAACTCAACAAGGATCAATATGTAAGCCTTAAAAAAGTTTAATATTCAGGGCGCTTGGGTGGCTCAGTCGGTTGAGCGTCCGACTTCGGCCCGAGTCACGATCTCGCAGTCCGTGAGTTCGAGCCCCGCGTGGGGCTCTGGGCTGATGGCTCAGAGCCTGGAGCCTGCTTCCGATTCTGTCTCCCTCTCTCTCTGCCCCTCCCCCGTTCATGCTCGGTCTCTGTCTCAAAAATAAATAAACGTTAAAAAAAAAAAAGTTTAATATTCAAGTAATCCCTACACCCAACATGGGGCTTTAACTCAAGACCCTGATATCAAGAATTGCATGCTCTTCAAAGCTAACCAGATGCCTCCCCCCCAAAAAATTTTAAATTGAATGAATCAAAATCAGAAATGATGAAGTCAATTTTGTGTATATGCTATTATATTGCCCAAGTTTAAAAACAAATCAAAGAATGTCTTGAAGCCAAGAATGACTGAATCACTTGTTCATTCAACAAACACATAAGGAAGGTCTACTATGTACTAAATACACATTCTCAAGTCACTGGAAAATTTAAGACTTGAAAATATCCTACCACCTGAAAAACTATAAAAGCAAAAGGTTACAAAACGGGAAAGAAAGAAGAAAAGTTTTACTATTATTAATTAGCTAGTGTTAAGAAAGGTGGAGATACAGAAGCCTGAGAGAAATTCTTGACCCTGAAGAGATCACAAGGAATGCATGTGCTTCTGCCAACAATAACTACAAACTTCATAAGTTATTACTGGGGGAGACTGCTACTCATTCTCCCAAAAAGGCTAAGCAAAAAATGCTGGGGCTTAGAGTAAAGGAGACAAGTTAAAACAACTGATAATTAACTGAGATTTAATGTTGGCCAAATTTTGCCACAGCTTTCAGCATCTTTTAATATAAGCACAAATAAAATAATTCTATGTTTTTTTAATTTTTTTAATGTTTATTTATTTTTGATACAGAGAGAGTGCGAGCAGGGGAGGGACAGAGAAGGAGGGAGACAAAGAATCTGAAGCAGGCTCCAGGTTCTGAGCTATCAGCACAGAGCCAGAGGTGGGGCTTGAACCCACGAACCATGAGTTCATGACCTGAGCTGAAGTTGGAGGCTTAACCTACTGAGCCACCCAGGCACCCCAAAGAATTATACATTTAAATATACACATTCAGACCCCTAAGAATTGTACATTTAAATATACACATTCAGAACAACAAAGCAACCCTTTGTGTTGCTTCATTTTGTTTTGCTCAAGGTATTTAAGACTTGGTACTAGGAAATTTAACAGGGCTATCAAAAATCTCTTATTATTGGCTAAACATCCACCAAAGAATGTTCTAAAGCCTTTTAATATTCAACACTATGTGGCCAGATTACCCAGAGGTGCCATGTCATAAGAAAATTTGAATGTGAATAAGAAAATGTGAATAGTAAGTTTCATGCAGTTGGCCCTTGAACCACCAAGAGATAGGGGTACCCACCATGTGTATTATCTGATTCCCCCAAACTTAATACTAATAGACTACTATTGACCAGAAGCCTTACCAATTAGTCTATTAACACGTTTTATATGTTATATATACTCTTGTTACAGTAAAGCTAGAGAAAAATGTTAAGAAAATCACAACAAAAATATTTACATATGTAAGAGGACACACATAGTTCAAACCCATGTTGTTAAAAGGTCAACTTTATATGCATATAGGAAGCATTTCAAATATTTCCCAAGATACTTCATACAAGGAATAATGTAAAGCCAGGAGAGGACAGTATATTTAAATCATAACTGTCTAGCATAAATTATAATCTGAGGCAAATATCTAGAGATTCTAGTAACCATACTAAAGTTTAAAAAAAAAAAAAAACAGGCAAAATTAACTTCAAATTTACCCCAATATATCCAAAATACTATTTTAACATGTAATCAAGATTCTAAAATTATGATGTCCTACCTTCTTTTTTTCATACTAACTCTTTGAAATTCAATATAGATTTTACAATTAAAGCACATCTCAATTCGCACTAACATACTTCAGCCCTGTGGCTTATGGCTATCATATTGGAAAGAAATTTTTGTAATGTGAAGGCACAGATCAAATCATTTCTCCAGGAATCCTCTCAATTAGTTCCGGACTCCAACTGTATTAATATGTATTAATAGCTTGTTAGTAACTGTATCTAATTAATAATAGTTTCTTAAGCTATATATTTGTACTTTTAAAAAAAAATCACACTTTGAGGCAGAAAAGAAAGGCCCTGGCAGGCCAACAGGCTCAAAGAAGATGAAGAGGAAGAAAATGAAGATGAAGAGGAAAAAAAAAGAATAACTGGCTATCCTGTAACGATGTGTGTAGAGTGGGTGTGTACTCAGCCGACTGTTCTAAGAATGTGAACTCAAGTGCAGCTCAATAAAAGCTGTACAGATTGTTATACAGCTGATAACATTCTTTGTAGAGAAAATACTTTTTAAAATGCAGGTTGTAGCTTTCTGAAGGGCTACTACAGTTAAATTTTTAAAGCTCCTGATGGTGAATGTTTCTAATTTATTAACTTGTGTACTGTAGCACAGCAAACTTGTAGAAATTAACATCCATAGTAAATTCTGGGGTTTTTTTTTTTAATGTTACATTTTGGGTTTTTTTAATGTGTGATAAAATTATGTGTATTTTTAAAAATCACACTTTAGTGAAGTCTGAAAGACCAGTGGGAACCATGAATCAGTCTATTAATTTTATGGACCTGGATTCACTTGGTCTCATTTCCTCAGTTGTTTATAAAATTATCTCCCCTTCACTGTGATTGAGAAGACTAAATGAAATAAGTTCATGAAAAGTACCTGTGCAGTCTGATGGATAGCCTGGGTGCCAATAAACAGTAGCTTTGTTAGGAGCTAAATGAGACCTAAATGAACCTAGCAGAGACCACTTGATAAACTGTTAAATCTAACTGCCTAATACTGCAGATGAAAGAAAGAAAAAAGGTCTTACAACCACCTAGTACAAGAAGTGGAGTCACTCATGGAACAAATATTGCTCTTCTCACTATTTAAAAAAAGAGGGCAGCTCCTGGGTGGCTCAGTAGGTTAAGCATCCAACTCTTGATTTAGGCTCAGGTCATGAGCTCACGGTTGAAGAGATCTAGCCCCACACTGAGCTCTGCACTGGCAGTGTGGAGGCTGCTTGAGGTTCTTTCTACACCCCCCCTTCCCCCACTGGAGTTCTTTCTCTCAAAATAAACATACATTTAAAAAATGGGGGGGGGGGGGCACACCTGGGTGGTCTCTGACTTCAGCCCAGGTCACTATCTCAAGGTTTGTGAGTTCAAGCTCACAAACTTGGGATTCTCTCAACCCCCCTGCCCCTCCCTCACTCGTGCGCTAGCATACTCTCTGAGATCTCAAGATAAACTTAAAAAAAAAAAAAAAAAAAGCTAGTTTGGGACACCTGGCTGGCTCCATCAGAAGAGCATGGTGATCTCAGGGTCAGGAGTTTGAGCCCAACAATAGGTGTAAAGATTGCTTAAAAAAAAAATAGTAAAATTTTTTTTAAAATGAGCCACATGGGTGGCTCAGTTGGTTGAATATCTGACTCTTGATTTGGGCTCAGATCTTATGTCCTGGGGTCGTGGGATCAAACTCCACGTGGGGCTCCAAGCTGAGCATGGAGCCTGCTTGGGATGTTCTCTCTCCCTTTCTGCCCCCTCCCCCCCACCCATGCATACACACTCTAAAATAAAAAACATAAAAATTTTAAAAAGCTAGTTTGCTACATCCTTAACACTGTGGTAAAACCTCACTTCTTGAATTATCAAGTGTCTGCCTTGTCTAATTAAAATACATTATAAGCTCACTACCCTGAGATTTCCTTTGAAGATCCTCTAATGTCACACTAAACTAGGCACTGGAAGTGAGAAGCCCTAGATTTAAATCTCTTTTCGGCTACAGTGTAGTCTTGGACAAAGTTATGGGTTATTGTCAGTTTCCTAATATATAAAATGGGAATAAAAACACATGCCTCATGGAGCCTTTGAGACAAAAAAAAAAAAATCAGAAAATACATATAAGCTTCATAGACTATCCAGCAAATAACAGGCACTTATAGTAAACTATTATTTAAAATAACCCACACAAGAATCTGATGTTACAGAAAATGTACAGGTGCATGAAAACATGGAAAAGAATATGTTTTCTCTTAATACATAAAGCCAAGGCCTTGATGATTTATGTCTAGGTAGATAAAACTTTTTCATTTTTTGCTTTTCTGTTTTCAGGTTTTTTATACTTACATGCTACTTTTTTTATGTTTATTTTTGAGAGAGAGAGAGGGAGGGAGGGAGGGAGAGACACACAGGAAGAGAAAGAAAGGGAAAGAATCCCAAGCCGACTCTGCGCTGTCCAAGCAGAGCTCCACTCAGGGCTCAAACTCACAACAGGGAGATCAGATCATGACCTGAGCTGAAATCAAGAGTCAGCCACTTAACCAGCTGAGCCACCAAGGCACCCCTACATACTGCTTTTATCAAAACTTTACAGACAGCATTTAAGTTTAATTTTTAAAAATTAAGTGGCCTTTCCAGTTAAATCTTAGTTCTTTTACATTTTAATAAAAAGACATTTTTTTTAACGTTTATTTATGAGACAGGGAGAGACAGAGCATGAACGGGGGAGGGTCAGAGAGAGAGGGAGACACAGAATCTGAAACAGGCTCCAGGCTCTGAGCTGTCAGCACAGAGCCCGATGCGGGGCTCGAACCCACAGACCATAAGATCATGACCTGAGCCGAAGTCGGACGCTTAAACCGACTGAGTCACCCAGGCGCCCCTCAAAAGACATTTTAAAACATTTAAAACAACTAGGACAATCTTTGGAATTTCCACATCTGTGTAGATACCCCATTTGTACATGTATTAAATTTAATAATAAAAAAAGGTACAACTAAAAATCTTTAAAATATCTGGAAATGTAGGGTTTTAATTTAACAGTTTCCCTAATATTAATCAGCCACCAGGAAGCCTGAGTGGCTCAGCGGGTTAGCATGTGACTCTTGATTGATTTCAACTCAAGTCATGATCTCAGTTTGTGAGATTGAGCCCCAAACTGGGCTCTGTGCTGTCAGCACAGAGCTTGCTTGGGATGCGCTCTCTCCCCCTCTCCCTCAAATATAAATGAACTTCAAAAAAAAAAAAGAAAAAAAGAAAAAAAAAAAGTAGCCACCATCTTTTCCCAAATTATTAATCTGCACAAAGAAATCAATATGCTAAACTAACTTTGAAAGATCAGTACATTCCCAGAAAACTCCTTTACTAAAGTTCTATAGGTTTTACAACATTTATTAATGTTAATAAACCTATTGCCTAATTTACTCTCTCAAACTTCATTTTAATATTAAGGTAAAGTAATGGGAAATTTTGGAAACACTGCATTGCTCTGAAATTTGTAGTCAAGGAATCCCTGGGTGGCTCAGTCCATTGAGCGACTGACTCTTGGTTTTGGCTCAGGTCATATCTCGAGGTTCAGGAGTTTGGGCCCTGCATCAGGCTCAGTGCTGACAGTGGGGAGCCTGCTTGGGATTCTCTCTCTCCCTCTCTTCTGCCCCTCCCCACCGCTCTCAAAATAAATAAACTTACAATTAAAAAACAAAATGAAATTTGGAGTCAATTAGTAAAAGCAGAAATCATAGAGCTCTGAAAGTAATTCTTTTACAAAGAAGGCCTGAAATTTCATTCATCCATCTTAGAGATTACATATTTGCTTGGAACACCATGGAAACTTTCCTTTACATCAGCTAGGAATTGAGGGGTTACTTTCAACTTCCATTTAAATGATATTCTGCCCATGGCTATGCAAGTTGCAATGCAATTACAAAGCCCATTTATATAATAAATCAGTTAAAAAGCATTTTAATGACTCCAAATGGGCATAAGGTTTTTTTTTTGGATGGTAATAGAAATGTTCTAAAGTAAGGTTGTGATAAGGTTTACACAACTCTATAAATACGCTAACAATCATAAAATGTAAATTCTATCTTAAATATTTTTTTAGAAAAGCTCCTTAAATGGCCAGTAGTATAAACCCTAAGATGTCTCACTCTAGGTAGAAAAGGCTATAAACACAAATTTTTATATAAAATTATATCCCCTATCAGGTACTTAATTAACATATCTCCCATTAATGTATCAAGATTTTTATCTCTTTAACAACTATAGATCCACTTGTCGTTTAAAAAAAAAAAAGGCAAGATGCAAAACATATTACGTGTTTTGTTTTTTGGGGTTTTTACCGAAGAAAAAAACGATCCTAATTTTAGGTCACATCTTCAGCTTTTCACTGATTCCAATTAACTTGTAAAATGCAGTTTCAGTTCCACCAAAAAATTTGTAATAAAGGTCTACAGAACACTGCCTCAAGGAATGGTGACACTGGCTACTAAACCCAGGACTCTGAAATTCTTCTACTGAGATTTACAACATTTACAGCTGTGTGTGTATATGGGGGGAAGGGGAAAAAAAAAAAAGGAAAATCAGAATCACCTGCACATTGAAAAAGAAAAAAAACAACACTACGAAACAATAAACTAAAATGTTAACAGTTGTTATCCCAAGGCAACTTTTGTTTTGAAAATGCCCTCACTGACCACTATTATTGTTTAAATTAAGAAATTTTACTTAAAATTAAACTGCTGCTATGCTAAATATAAGAAACCAGACTCAAAATACTAATCAGCATAGTGTATGAATCTATTTATAGGACATTCTGGAAAAGGCAAAACTATGAGCACAGGAAAACCCCCTTGGATCTGAGGGTGAGAAGACAGGATGATTACAAAGAGGCATAAGGAAGACTGGGGGGCACAGTGGAACTCTTCTTTCTCTTCAATGTTGATGGTGGTTACACAACATTTTACCAAAGCTCATGTAATTGTGTACCAGAATAGGTGAATTTTACCACATGCAAATTAACCTAAAAACTCATATACTTAAAAATACTATTGCTTGTTCCATAAATCAATTTTTCCCCAAGTAGGCAATTCTGTGGATTAAAAAAATTGGTAATCTGAACTACTTCAGACCCTTCATTTTACACAAAAGAAAACGGACTCGAGATTTATTCAAGAGTCCACTGGCAGATAATGGTAAACTGAAGTAGAGACCTAGAATTCCCATTTATTTAACTTCAAATCCAGGGCTCCTTCCACTTCACCATTCCCACTCTTTTCAGAGTTCTAAAGATCTCAGTTTCCACAAAGTACAAGTGGATTATGACAGGACATAAAATTCTGTATGTTCAAGTGCAATTATTTTGGTACAATGTGGCTAGGATCTTTCCCAACCTCTGCAAAAGAACCACCTTTATTTATGAAGTAAAAATAAGTAATGGACTCAAAATCTAAGTAGAATCAAGTAGATTTGTAGAGTATGAGTAAGAATCCACAATACTTTAGAGTTCCAAAATGGGAATATTGTGAATTTAATTTTTAAAAAACTATGAAAAACCCAAGACTGTAAAAAACAATCTTTAAAGTTTTAGTAAACTGATGACCTTAATGAATCTTACAAAATAATAAGAAATGAAAAACAGCTTATTTAGCAACCAACACAATACTTTGGCTAAACAAGAAATGTTCTACAATCTACATGCTGTGAAATGATTTAAGACAAAAAATCTTTTTTCTATTTTCAATTTGCCAAGAGGAAAGAAAAGTATACCTCCATTACACAATTGTATCAGCAAAGAGTAGGAATCTGAAACTTTTCCCGGGGGGGGGGGGGGGGGGGGGGGCAAAAAACGATGAACCTTACCTACCCTTAACAGAAGTATGGCAAGCCCATTCTTTGTGCACTGTGCCACAACTGTATTGTATCTAGGGTCTGAGAAGGCAACCACTAGATTTCAATAACAGAAGTCAATGAAATATCTACTCAAATTTCACTTGGGTCTTGTCTGACACCAAGTTTTAAATCTTAACTGCTAATACATCTAGTCAAGCAAAAAGACTCCTTTCCACCAGGCAGTCAGTTTTCACTTCATGTTGACCACCTAAGGCGACTTAAACTTGTAAAAAGCTTAGGGAGATCCTTTAGACGCCAACTGCGATTCCCCACCATGCTACTACCACGTGACAGTTAAACCAAATCCACACAGCTTATCAGTAAACTACAAAAGGAAAACAACGCTGAAATAGGAAATTACGACCATCAAGTAAAACAAAATCCTGTGGGTTGAAAGGTACGCCGAAATGAAACCCTGGGAGAATGCATTCTGCGTACGCACAATACTCCTGTTTTAGGAGAAGGCCCTTCATAAAAATAGCCAGGACTCTCAAACATTTGAGATCCTGGCTTAGTGAGATTGACTGACAGACAACAGCTGGGGAGATTTTGTATTGATCTCGAAACATTGTGGTGGTATACTTTTGGAGAAAGAATCGGGACAAGGGACCTTTATATTGGCAAAACTAAATTGTAAGGATTTCATTTTCAGTTACGTGACCCCTGCACTGGAAGCCCCCACTAAATTCCTCTACTCTCGAATTCCTCTTCTGTTTTCCAGCCCGATCCCGTAATGCATCTCCCGGTGCAAACAAACAAAAAACCTCGTGGGGAAGAAAAAAATCAACACTTCTTTCCAAAAACACTGGGCAATATAAAGAAACTAGTCACCTCCCCACCCGTCTCCCTTATCGATTTCATTTTTTAAATCTTGCTTTAAAGCCTATAACTCTAACCTTTTCTTCCGTAATAGAGGGGCTAAGGCGCCGCCCAAATTCCCAGGCCGCAAAAATATTTCAACCCGCCACATTAAAAGGTTTTCCTGTTTTCCCTTCGATCCTAACCCTCAATTCGGTACCCGCTTCCCAATCAGACACTGAAGTTTATTAGCCCAAAACCCTAAAACAAAGGTGAATTCTTAAGATTCCGCGACGCACCCCCCCCCTCAAAGGGGTGGGGAGGGGTCGGAGCAGCGGGCCGACGCGCTCCCGCTCGGCTCAGTCCGAGGGGCGGGGGAGCTGCTGTGACCACACAATCCCACCACCTCCTTTCACGACTCCCCAACCTCCCGGCGCTCAGGCCTACTCCCGGGAAGCTCCCCGCCGCCGAGCAGCGACTGGGCTTCTCTTCACCGGCCAGCCAAGGACTGCACTAGCATCCAAGAAAAAGGTCCATAAGTAGAAAAACACAAGAGGTGTCCGACGTGTTGTTTCAAAACATAACGGAGCCCGGGCCCCCGAGACCGTTAAACCGCGGGTGGAGGGGGGAGAAGCGAGGAAACCAGGAGCCTCGGGCTTCGGCCTGGCCGTCCTTTTCGACCCCAAAGCTCACTCTCCAGGACCACCAGCATTCTCCCAAACCTGACTTAACCCCCACAACACCCGACAAAGCGGCAAAAGGGTCGGTACCTTGTAGAAAGCCCCGTTGGAGCCACGAACCTCCACCGTCAGCTCCGCCATGTTGGAACCGCAAAGGCCGCTGGGAAGAGATTCTAGAAACTTTCCAACCAGAGGGGAGGAGGGGGGAGGGGCGTAAAGGAGGCGGGGGGAGGGGCGGGGAAAACACGGCGGGGACTGGGATCCCCCGCCCCACACCCCTGGGGTCTCACAGCAACGACCCCGACTCTCCCAGTGAGATCCCTCGCTTTCTTACATCACTCGTCCTGGGCTCCGCCCGCCGCCGCCCACGCCCCCGTTCGCCTCCCGACACAATCGCCCGACCTTTGCTGACCCGCCCCTACGTCCCCGCCCTCCAGTGCCCGCGGCTTGCCCGCTCCGGCCAGTGGGTGCCTCCAGCTGCCCAGGCGTGAGCTTCCCTGACGCCGCCTGCCCCACGCATCTGCTTTCCTTGGGGCTCGGGCATTCTGCCCTAAACTTCTTGCAAGTGCTGGTAGCCCTGGAGTAGCTTCCTCACCTACGGAAGGGCAACTTTGGGGGCTCCAATTGTCCACTGGCACAACTTTTGGGCTGAGCAGGGAGCATAAAAATGTACCTATGTTCTCCGAATTCTTTCACCTCACTCGTTTTTATTTAAGTCGGATGGCCCTCCGTTGACTCAAATTCCGCAGTTCCACACCTCCTCACAGTTCGCCTGAATCCTCCCTCCACCTGTTTAACGTTTCAAATGCTTAAATGTCAAGCTAAAGCTGTTAGTTTTGGGTCAGAAGTGTGTACAACCTGCAGCAGAGTTTAGGTTAGTACCCATTGTTATAAGTAGGCGGAGAAACTTAGCTCTGAGCGGGAGACCATGTTTTCCCCTTCCGCAAATCCTGCAAACTTCCACGAAAAGGATCAAAGCAGAATCATCTTGTATGGCTTTCTACCAAGCATTATGACGGAGATATTTTGAGTATCTATTTTAACCATACTAAAAAATTTTCCCCTAGCAAGGCCGTTGGAAAAAATATTAGGACTCTTTTATGTGTGTGTCTTATTAGCATTCTGACAGAAAAAATTCTTTAAAAAGGGTGATTTGCTGACGCTGTATTCTCAAAGAAACGCCCATGGGCCCAGCCTTTCTAGGACAGGGGGTCTTAAATGTACATAACCTTTCATCGGCACATCTACATCTCCAAATGTTCAGAAGGAAAACAATATATAACAGTGTTCAGTATTGTTTTGCACTGTACAAAATGACCTTTTTACAATGTTAATTATGGTGAGGAAACTGTAATTAAACTGAATTCATCAATGGGTAATGGCCACCGTTTATTAAGGGCTTCATCTGCCCAACACTTTTTAATATCATCCTATTATGATCCTTCAAATTACAATGCCCTAGTTTGCTTTTTATTCCAACAGCTTTATTGAGATATAATTCACATACCATACATTTCATCCATTTACAGTGTCCCATTCAATGGATTTTAGTACATTCACAGAGTTGTGCAATTATCACCACAATCCATTTTACAGCATTTTCATCCCTCCAAAAAGAATCTCTGTACCTGTAGGCAATCACCCCCCTATTTTTTTTTTAAATGTTTTTTATTCATTTTTGAGACAGAGAGAGACAGAGTATGAGCAGGGGAGGGGCAGAGAGAGAGGGAGACACAGAATCTGAAACAGGCTCCAGGCTCTGAGCTGTCAGCACAGAGCCCGACGCAGGGCTCGAACTCACAGACTGTGAGATCATGACCTGAGCTGAAGCCGGACACTTAACCGACTGAGCCACCCAGGCGCCCCTCACCCCCCTATTTCACACAAGTCCCAGACACTATGCAATCTCTAACTTTCTGTCTATAGATTTTCTTAATCTAGACATTTCGTATAAATGGAATCATATAGTACATGGTCTTTTATGACTGAGTTCTTTCAGTTAGCCTATACAGTGTTTTCAATTTACATCCATGTTGTAGCATCCATGTATCACTATTCATTCCTTTTTACTGTCAAGTATACCATTGTATGGATATACAACATCATTTTATTAATTCATCCATCCTTTGATAGACATTTGAGTTGTTTACATTGTTTTGTCTATTAGGAAAAAATGTTGCAATGAAGATTCCTGTACAAGTTATTGTATAGATGTATGTATTCATTAATATATGTAGAATTGAAATTGCTGATCATATTGATACCAGCAGGCCAGGTTGAAGGACCCCGAGGGGGTCCCACAGGACCAGCCAAAAGGGTCCTTGGCTTGACATAGGATGGAAATCAAATGTAAGCTAGCAGGACGTGAGAGCAGTTTACTGAAGATATAGAGAGAGCAATTGACAGAGTATCCAGGAAACTCAGAAAGGAAAGGGGGGAGTCCCATCTTTGTTTGGGGAGAGAGTGCTGGAGGGGTTATTGAGAATGGAGTTCTGATCTACATGTCCTGTTGAGAATGGAGTTCTGATCTACATCTCCTCTCAGAGTAAGCAGGTGTCATTCCTTGGAGCCAGGGGGTCTTGGTGTTGAGATGTCTAGCTCTAGTAGTCTGGAATGTGCATTATGGTAGCTTCTTCTGGTCATTCTCACCTGGTCTTTAGATGTAATTTACTCTGGAGAACTATGCACTGTTTTCTTCTACTTCTCAGTGTGAATGACTTTGGGTAGGGCTGCAAAAATTCCATTTGGAGACAAACTAAAGCATTCCATATTATCTGAACTTTGAAGAATAAAAGTTGGTCCTCTTCAGGACTTGCATGCTAAAAACATGCGAGTTTGCCCCTACCCCCGACCTCTTGCCGCTAACACTTTACTACTCCTGCTAGGTAGACCTATGATTTCCATTAAGCAATTGAGATTCACAGCAAAGACATTTATCTAAGATCACACAAGTTCTAAGTAGCAGACTAGGATTGAAGTCCTCCCTTTTCCATTTCCAAATCCCCATCAGTGACCCTGTTTGTTATATTCATAATGAAATATTACACAAAGTTTAGAATTTTGAATAGATCTATTTTCATCATCTTAGACGTTTGTCATGAAAAGGAAAGAATGTCAATTATATCTCAATAAAACTGGAAAAAAGTAAAAGTAAAAAAAAATCATTAAAGGAAAAGAAAGGCAACATGCATAATCACATTTAAAATATTGTGTGTGTTTATTATAGTGTATATTTCCACAGGGGAAACTTATGGTAGCCATAAATTTTATAATTGTTGTATTTTTTACATATCTGGATCTTTTGGAATGAGCAAATCACTTGATTCTCACAAAAATATTTCCATTTTTCTAGCATTATACCATGGACTCCTCTGTGGCCATTAGAGATGAAGTTTTAGAGTAATATTTATTAATATGAGAAAATGTTTATAATATACTAATAAAAAGAAGATTGTTAAATATCATGTGGAATCAATTTTGTACAGAAAATTGTAAAGAAAATACATTGTAAAGACTTCTACCAAAATATTAACATTGGTTATCTTAAAGCAGTAGCATCATAAATGATCCATTTTCTTCCTGTTTTCTGTTTTCCAAAGTCTCTGCATTGGCAAGTAGTACCATTTCTAATTTTAAAAATTATAAATTAGTATGGAACTGCAAAAGCCCCAAATAGTCAAAACAATCCTGAAAGAGAAAAAAAAACAAACTGGAGGCACCACAATTCTGGATTTCAAGCTATATTACAAAGCTGTAGTAATTAAGACAGTATGGTATAGGCACAAAAACAGACATATAGATCAATGGAACAGAATAGAAAACCCAGAAATGGACCCACAACTATATGGTCAACTAATCTTTGACAAGGCAGGAAAGAATATCCCATGGAAAAAACACAGTCTCTTCAACAAATGCTGTTGGGTAAACTGGGCAGCACCATGCAGAAGAATGAACCTGGACCACTTTCTTACACCATACACCAAAATAGATTCAATATGGATGAAAGACCTAAATGTGAGATACGAAGCCATCAAAATCCTAGAGAACACAGGCAGCAACCTACCCTGGCCATGCTCTCTCTCTCTCTCTCTCTCTCTCAAAAATAAACATTTTAAAAAATTAAAACCAAAAACTGTCTCCCTCTCTCTCTACCTCTCCTCCCCCTCAAAAATAAATAAACATTAAAAAAATAGAATTGGGGTGCCTGGGTGACTCAGTTGGTTAAGCATTCAAATCCTGATTTCAGCTCAGGTCATGATCTCATGGTTCGTGAGGTCAAGCCCTGGTCAGGCTCTGAGCTAACAGCATGGAGCCTGTTTGGGATTCTCTCCCTCTTCTCTCTCTGTCCCTCCCCTTGGCTCCCTCCACCCATTCTCATTCTCTCTCTCTCTCAAAATAAACAAGTAAACCATTAAAAAAAATTTTTTTTAATGTTTATTTATTTTGAGAGAGAGAACATGAGCTGGGAAGGGCCAAAGAAGAGGACAGAGGATCTAAAGTGGGCTCTGTGCTGACAGGCTAACAGCAGCAAGCCCATCGCAGGGCTCAAACTCACAAACCATGAGATAACGACCTGAGCTGAAGTTGGACACTCAACTGACTGAGCCACCCAGGTGCCCCTAAATAAACATTTACAAAACAGAATTAAGTATGCACCCAATGAGACTTTGTATGTACACAGCTACTGAAACACTAAGAATTTAAGTTTTGATCAAGTTTTTGGCACTATATTTAGTTTGAGTTGTATTAATGAAATGTGTTATGGAAACATGCTATATTCATTTTAAATCTTTTCAAGGTACTGCACTGGAAAATAATTTTAACCCAACTAATTTGAGACTACGAGTTTTCCTTTCTCAAGAAAGGAAGAAAGAAACAAAGATTTAGAAACTGAAATACGGGTACCTGGATGGCTCAGTCAGAAGAGCAAGCAACTCCTGATCTTAGGATCATGAGTTCAAGCCCCACGTTGGTGTAGAGATTACTAAAATAAATAAATAATAAGCTTTATTATTTTTTAAATGTTTATTTACTTATTTTTGAGAAAGAGACAGAGAGAGCTGGGGAGGGATGGAGAGAGAGAATCCCCAGCAGGCTCCATCCTGTGAGCTCAGAACCTGACTAGGGCTTGACCTCACAAACCATGAGATCATGACCTGAGCCAAAATCAAGAGTTAGATGCTCTGGAAATGCATGCTGGTGCATCTACTCTGGAAAACAGTATGGAGCTTCCTCAAAGAACTAAAAATAGAACTACCCTATGACTCAGCAATTGCACTACTAGGCATCTATCCAAGGGATACAGGTGTGCTGTTTCAATGGGACACATGCACCCCCATGTTTATAGCAGCACTATCAACAATAGCTGAAGTATGGAAGGAGCCCAAATGTCCACTGAAGGATGAATGGATAAAGAAGATGTGGTATATATATACAATGGAGTATTACTCGGCAATCAAAAAGAATGAAATCTTGTCATTTGCAACTATGTGGATGGAACTGGAGGGTATTATGCTAAGTGAAATTAGTCAGTCAGTGAAAGACAAAAATCATATGACTTCACTCATATGAGGACTTTAAGAGACAAAACAGATGAACATAAGGGAAGGGAAACAAAAATAATATAAAAACAGGGAGGGGGACAAAACATAAGAGACTCATAAATACAGAGAATAAACTGAGGGTTACTGGAGGGGTTGTGGGAGGGGGGATTGGTTAAATGGGTAAGGGGCACTAAGGAATCTATTCCTGAAATCATTGTCGCACTATATGCTAACTAATTTGGATGTAAGTTTAAAAAATTTAAAAAAAAAGAGTTGGATGCTCAACCAACTGGGCCACCCAGGAGCCCCCAAAAATAAATAAACTTAAAAAAAAAAAGACTGTGTGAAATAACTTTTAATATTTCAACCAATAGTTTCCAAGATAAATTGTGCCCTATATCATAAATAGCTAATGAAAGACTCAGGGGTCATAGTTTAAAATATTTTAGCTTTTGCTCCACAGGCATTTTTAATTTTTTGATCACAATATATGTTATCAGTCATTGAGTATAAGAACTAATATTAAAGAAAACTACATTAAACCTAACTATTGAGTTCAGTTGTCTTCATATTATAATGCCTCAATTTATTTATTATGATATTGGCAACTAGAGTGAAAGAAGAAAGGCACCATATAAGTTTTATTTTGCAAGTCAGAAATTGAATCTCATTCCTCCCCACAGCCCTAACCTAATGTAAAGTTGAATTTAAAGCAAAAAAGACTAGATTACAAATAATAAAATCAAGAGCATAGGCTCTGAATGTGGATTGCCCTTCTGAAGTTCAGCTCTGTCTTTTTTTTTTTTTTTTTTTTAATGTTTATTTAGTTTTGACAGAGACAGAGAGACAGAGCTTGAGCTGGGGAGGGGCAGAGAGAGAGAGAGAGAAACAGAATCTAAAAGCAGGCTCCAGGCTCTGAGCTGGCACAGAGCCCTACGCAGGGCTCAAACTCACAAATCATGAGATAATCTGAGCTGAAGTCAGATGCTTAACCAACTGGGCCACCCAGGTGCCCCAGCTCTGTCATTTTCTAGTTCGAATTATATGTGAGTGAGAAAGACAATTTTATTAATGTTAAGACACAATGATACTAGACTACTAACATTTCTACTCTACTACTTCAAAATAAATCCAGTTGAAACAAAAACTTAAGGGTAAAAATAACCATGGAATTATGGTAAATAACAGGTAAATATAGTAAATAGTTTAAAAACTATTGTTTGACTGATTCTGCCAAAACAAAATATCTGCCAAAACAGGTAAATATAGTAAATAGTTTAAAAACTATTGTTTGATTCTGCCAAAACAAAATATCCAGCAGCCAATGGGGAAAGACTTGGAAATGTGAATACATGAACATTTAAAACTTCTCAATGGAAAGAAAATATTTGTCATAGTCAAAATATAGCCTGAGGGGGAAAATAACTGAATTCCTTACTAAACAAAGATCTCTTGCAAATCATAAGGAAACAAATAAGCCCAAAGAAAAATGGATAAAGGACATGAACAATTGACATAAAACTAAATATAAATGGTCAATACATATTTAAACTCAAGTAAAACTCTCAACAAAAGAAATACATCTAGATACCACTTTTTTCCATCTCTGAAAAATAATGACTTATAAAAATATAACTATCTAGAAATAATAAATATGTATAAATATATAATAAAGTTTGATGAAACATTTTAGAAAAAAATTGGAAAAGAGTCATATTGGTACACAAATGTGTAAATTGGTTCAACTTCTTTGGAGACATTTTTCTTTTTTTTTTTTTTTTTTAAGATTATTTATTTATTTTGAGAGAGAGAGAACACAAGTAGGGGGGCGGGGGAAGAGAGAGGGAGACACAGAATCCAAAGCCACCTCCAGGCTTAAGCTGTCAGCACAAAGCCCCACAAGGAACTTGAACTCGCGAACCACAAGATCATGACCTGAGCCAAAGTCAGATGCTTAACCGACTGAGCCAACCAGGCACCCCTGGAGACATTTTTCAATGGTCTCAGTGTTTAAATTAATCATACCGTTTAAGCCAGCAATTCAATTTGTAGGAATTTATTCTACAGATCTACTCAATAAGGTTGCAAGATTGTTCATAAGGATTTTTATTGGTGGAAGGAATTTATAGTCCCAATTAAGAAAAAATAAATAAAAAAGGTAAGAAATAAAAATCAATGCTAAATTAACCCTTCATACAGCAATAATTAGAGCAAACTTATCCATAAAATTAAATAATATACACCCATTGAAAGGAATGGGATAAGACCTTTAGACTCAAAATTGCCAGAACTTCTATTCTGCTGGCCTAGCTATAGATTTCAGACTCACCAGCCCTTACAGTTTTGTGAGGTAATTCTTTAATCAGTCTCTGTCTCTGTCTCTCTCTCCTCCTTGGAATCTCCTAAGTGATGCGAGTGTCTTTTGTTATTCACATGGAGCCTTTTTGAACACTCTTGAGTTTATGCTAATGTGTTTTAGCATGGAACCCCTTATCTGGCTCAGAATTGGGCTGGTCACCAAAAAGACTAAGGGATTAGAGCTGTTGGAACTTTCAGCCCCACTTCTGACCTCTGGGAAGGACAAGAGTGGAGTGGCTGGAAACTAAAGCTCTGTAAAAACTCTTTTTTTTTTTTTTAATGTTTATTTATTTTTTGAGGGAGAGACAAAGCACGGGCACAAGCGGGGGAGGGACAGAGAGGGAGACAGAATCCAAAGCAGGCTCCAGGCTCTGAGTTGTCAGCACAGAGCACCATGTGCTCCAACTCATGAACTGCACGCAAGAGCATAATGTGAGCCAAAGTTTTATCCTTTACCAACTGAGCCACACAGCCGACCCTGTAAAAACTCTTGAATAAGGAGATTTGATGACACATCCACATACTGGAAGGGTGGTGCATCCTAGTTCCTCAGGAACAGAAGCTCCCATGCTCATGATCTTTCCTGACCTCACACTATGTACCTCTTCATCTGTATCCTTTATAATTTCCTTTATTATAAACTGGTAAACCTAAGTAAAGACTTCTGTGAACCACCCTAGCAAATTAATTGAACCCAAGGAGGAGGTCATAGAAAACTCTAATTCGTAGGTTGGTCGGAAGCACAGGACAGCCTGGACTTACTTAGCTATTGGCCTCTGCAGTGGGTGAAGTCTGGGGGTTGAGGTAGAGAATAGCCCCATAAATAAGCAATGACGATTCAACAGAACATACTGTGTTACAACTCTGCCCCTGTAAAGTGGATATTCCAAGGAGGAATGCAATTAAGTGGCACCTTGAAGACACGAGTTATCATGTAGTCAAAGAAGGATACATTCCAAACCTAAGAACAATGTGAAAAATGACCAAATGCATGAAATAGGAAAATTCAGTCCAGTTAAAGATTTTTAGTTTGTTCACATAGAATATGGGAATATTTCTATGTCATTGTATTATGCCACTTAATTGAAACATATTGCACTCATTTTCTACCAACCTGTAAGCTCTTTGAAGGAAGTTTTTGGTTTATACTCAACTGCACTTGGTATTTAATAAATATTTACTAAACAAAAATTTAGTAAACATTGGGACAAATACTGTAAGCCATGTTAAGAGGTTCGGAATTATTGTATTTCTGAAAGGCAGCTGTGTAATGTAATGTAAAGTAAAAGTAACAACACTAGAGTCAAACTGCTAGCTCTGCCACTTACTAGCTATAACCTTGGGCAAATTATTTAACCTCTCTGTGCCCTGGTTTTATCACTTGTAAAACTGGAATGAAAATGACTACTCCAAAAGAATTGATATAAGGATTCAATGAAATAATATATACAAAGAACTTAGAAGAATGTCAGGTATATTTTAGATAGATGCTCAATAAATGACGATGATGGAGTCAGATAATGAACAAGCCACCACAAGTTCAGAAATAGGGTGATCACTTAACTACGTTTGGGTTTTAAGAAAGAAAATTTATCAGTAGAGAGGAGCATAGATTTAAAAATCACAGTAAAAACAGAAACCAGATAAAAGGCTATTGCAAGCTAGATAAGAGATAAATAAAACTCAAATAAAAGCAATAAGAGTGACAAAAAAGAGATAAAATTGAGATATTTAAAACGTTGAAGCAATGGGACCTAATAGTTAGATATATGATGAGAAATGAGAGACTCAAGGATAAATGTTAGCTTTTACCTGGGCAACTGGGCACATAATGATGCTATTAATTTAGAACATAAGGGGAGATTTGTGGAGGGAGATAAGTTCTGTTCAGGAAATACTGTATTTGAGATGTTTTGAAAACACTCTGTGAAGGTTTAGTAGAGGTGTAGGGTAGAGATTAAGTTTTGGGAGCCTATGGTGAATATTTAGCATTTAAGATTAGGAAAGTGGATGAGATTTCCTAGGAAAGCTTTTGAGGAGAAAGTAAAATAAGAGTGAATGCAATTTATAGATGGACCATCTATAAATGGATGGTCCTTGTTTTTAGGGAATTTTTCTTCTTAGAAGGTAAAAAGCAGGGGCGCCTGGGTGGCTCAGTCAGTTGAGCGTCCAACTTCAGCTCAGGTCATGATCTCGCGGTCTGTGAGTTCAAGCCAGCGTCAGGCTCTGTCTCAGAGCCTGGAGCCTGCCTCAGATTCTGTGTCTCCCTCTCTCTCTGCCCCTCCCCTGCTCATGCTCTGTCTCTCTCTCAAAAATAAATAAACATTAAATAAAAATAAAAATAAATAAACTGCACAAAGAACCCATAGTCTTTTCAAATAAATGAGTCTCACACTTAAATTAAAATACTGATTCTCCAGGCACCTGGCTGGCTCAGTTGGTTAAGTGTCTGACTCTTGATTTCGGTTCAGATCATGAACTCACAATTCATGGGATAGAGCCCCGAGCAGTTAATCAAGAGCTGAAATCAAGAGTTGGATGCTTAACCGACTGAGCCACCCAGGTGCCCCAAAATAAATAAATATTTTTAAAAAATAAAATAAAATACTGATTCTAACAAAAACGGCAATTTTAATACTCTAATCAGCACTGATTCTAACGGTGCTTCTGGGGTTTAATAATAATAACTGAGCACTCATGCATGCCAGACACCATACTCAGCTCTTCTACATACATTGCTTCACTTAATTTTCTCATTAGCCCTTAGAGGGGTGGCCATTATCATTCTTCATTTCACAGAAGAGAAAACCAAAGCTCAGAGATGTTAACCAATCAGCTTAGAATTCAAATCCAGTCTTTCTAACTCCAAAGTTCATGTTTTGAACTGCCAAATTATAATATCTTAGTACCATTAGCAAGCTAATTACGGTGGAATGGGCACAAGGGTTAAATGATAAGAACTGCCTCAAAAGATGGTGGAGGAAGTCAGGTTAAGAGTGGACAAATGGGGCACCCAGCTGGCTCAGTTCTAGAACTTGCAACTCTTGGTCTCAGAGTTGTGGATTTGAGCCTCATGTTGGATGTAGACTTAAAAATAAGATCTTGGGACACCTGGGTGGCTCAGTCAGTTAAGCATCCAACTTTGGCTCAGGTCATGATCTTGCTGTTCCTGAGTTCAAGCCCCTCGTCTGGCTCTATGCTGACAGCTCAGATCCTGGAGCCTGTTTCAGATTCTGTCTCCCTCCCTCTGCCCCTCCCCCACTCACACTCAGTCTCTCTCTCTCAAAAATAAATAAACATAAAAAAATAAAATAAGTAAAATAAAATCTTAAAAAAAAAAAAAAGGAGTAGACAAAGGATTTGATAATGTAGCCAAGAACAGGAATCTGAATTTGAGAACCAGGTATTGTCTACTGACCTTCTGAACATACTTCTACTTTTCTTAGTCCTCACTGGTATTACCAGATCTCAGACTTTTCAGTCCTGGATTCTATGCAAAGCACATAGGATACACTTTCTTTCTTTTGAAAAATTATATATCTTCTCTTGTATGTTTTTCTTTTTGTTGAAAGTTATATCTAATTTAAAGAATCAGTTAGTTCTCAACGAATTTTAGAAACTTCAGTGCCCCACTCTCATCTATAATCATTTCCCCTTTCCCAGAGATAACCACTTATAACTTATTAGCTATCTTCTGTATCTCAGATAGTACGTGGGCATTAGCTATTGACTTCCCATTGTGAAAAAGGAGGCCTTAGGTCTTTTCTTTTTACTACCACCACAGCACATGCACACTTTCTATTGTTATCCTTTTACTTTAGTCTTATTGGAATTTAGGTTGGATCAGTATATTATATTATGTAATAATAGTATATGTTATACTTATATAATATATATTCATATACTCAGGGGTGAGCCATAAGATAAATAAGAGTTAGTTTTCTGGGATGACTTAAATTTTTTTTTTTAATGTTTATTTATTTTTGAGAGGAGGAGGAGGGGCAGCAAGAAAGGGGACACAGAATCCAAAGCACGCTCCAGGCTCTGGGCTGTCAGCACAGAGCCTGACTTGGGGCTCAAACTCACAAACCATGAGATCATTACCTGAGCCCAAGTTGGCCACTTAATCGACTGAGCCCCCTGGGCACCCCCGGGATGACTTTAAAATTTTCCTGGAGGGGCACCTGGGTGGCTCGGTCGGTTAAGCGTCCGACTTCGGCTCAGGTCATGATCTCACCATCTGTGAGTTCAAGCCCCGCGTCGGGCTCTGTGCTGAGAGCTCAGCCTGGAGCCTGTTTCAGATTCTGTGTCTTCCTCTCTCTCTGCCCCTCCCCTGTTCACGCTCTGTCTCCCTCTGTCTCAAAAATAAATAAACGTTAAAAAAATTTTTTTTTAATTTTCCTGGAGTTTTAAATTATTGTGTTAACTTGCTTAATGTTTTAATTATTTATCAGCAATTCAATCCCAAACTTTTCACTAATTGTTTAAATGTCATTTCAACAAGTTCGTTCACAATAAGCCATTCTAACAGGTTTGTCTTAAAAAAGTATCTCTCAGGGATTTTTTTTTTTAACTTTTTCTAAACTGAACTGGTTATACTCTTCACCAGACCCATAGCTATCATCCTGAGATCTTCCTTCACCAACATCCTAGGGTTTCACTTCACCTCTCTCCTGTATTAGAGTCTCGTTTATCTCATTTTTTTTTTAAAGATCATAATCTTCAGTTGCTTCCGCAGAAAGAATGTGGGGAAGTAAATTTTTCTACATTTTTCTGTATCTTAAGTATTTTTATTCTACTTCATAGATGATGATAGTTTGGCTGGCTATAAAATTTTAAGTTGAAATCATATTCCTTCAGACATTTGAAATACATTGCTCAAGTATCTTCTTGTTTCCAATGTTGCTATTAAAAAGTCTAAAGCAGGGGCACCTGGGTGGCTCAGTTAGTTAAGAATCCAACTCTTAATTTCAGCTTAGGTCATGGTCTCATAGTTCATGGATTTAAGCCCTGCATTCCGTAGGGCTCTGTGCTGACAGCATAGACCCTGCTTGGGATTCTCTCTCTTTCTTACTCTCTGCCCTTACCCCCACCTCTCTCAAAATAAATAAATAAACATTAAAAAAAAGGAAAAGAAAAGTAAGGGACTAATTAACAGAGAAATCAGGATAGCAGTTACCTCTTGAGATGGGAAAAGGAAAGATTTTCAATCTGAGAGGAGTTTAAAAAGGGTTTCTAAGATACTAGTAATGCTTTATTTATTAAGTGAATAGGTTTATGGAGTTCAACCTATTATTGATTTTGTTCTCTAGAAGATCTGCTTTTTATATGCTTTTATGAATACATGATATATCTGAAGTTTTTTAATGTTTATTTATTTATTTTGAGAGAGAGAGACAGAGAGAGAGAGAGAGAGAGAGAGAGAGAGAGGAGGGGAAGGGGCAGAGAGAGGAGAGAGAGAATCCCAAGAAGGCTCCTCAATGTCAGCAAAAAGCGTGATGCAGGGCTTGAACCCATGAAGTGTGAGATCATGAGCTGAGTCAAAATCAAGAAATTAGATGCTTAACTGACTGAGTCACCCAGGTGCCTGTATCTAAAAATTTTAAAGATGATTTTCAAACTAAAAAAAATGATAGGCATTTCCAATTTTACTATAAAATTCTTTGTATTTTGGATTTAACTTCTTTGGCTAATTTTGACTCCAATTTCCATAACTGCAGAGAATGTATACTTTGTAGTACTTTCAAAATATATTTGGTGGGGGGTGCCTGGCTCACTCAGGTGGTAGAGAATGTGACTCTTGATCTCAGGATCATGAGTTCAAGCCCCACAATGGGCCTACAGCTTACTGAAACACACACACACACACACACACACACACACACACACACACGTATATATACACACACATATAGAGAGAGACACATATACATATTTAAATATATATATTTGGGATAAATAAAACTACTTTGAAACACCACTGAAAATTTTTTAAGTTTATTTATTTATTTTGAGAGAGAGAGCAGAGGAGGGGCGGAAAGAGAATCCCAAACAGGCTCTGCGCTACCAATGTGAAGCCCGATGCAGTGTTCAATCTCACAAACCATGAGATCATGACCTGAGCTGAAATCAAAAGTTGGACACTTAACTGACTAAGCCACCCAGGCACCCCTGAAACACAATGGAAACTTAATAATGTTTTCTCTAATTTCCAATATAAAGGAAATTTCAAAGCCAAAAAGATGGAAATAAATAACTTCAAATATTTACTGTTCAATACTCTCAAGAGTTAATAAGACAGGAGAGGGAAATAATTTTATAAGACATATTTTTAAACAGGCCATATCACTTCATAATGATATGAAATGTGCATGAAAGAAAATTATTCTAAAACTCTATGAAGCACAGCAGTACCACAGTTCTGGTCAATTATGATAAGAGGAATTTGCTGGAGCCCATATAATCTGAATGTGAATTTGATTAAAATTGTTTTGCTTTAAATCTATACTTGGTGATGTTGAGAAAAAGATACTTCTATATAAAGAACATTTAATCAGGTAGATTCAGTTAGGCAAAAATGGGAAAGAAAACATCTGTTCTAATTGAGAGTAAGCAGAAGCTTTTTTGGTTGTCTTAGATTCGATGAATCTTTTGACCTGGTTTAACTGTTTTGTTTGTTTGTTTTTCTTTGGTGAGTTTTCATTCTGTTCTCTGTGAATAAGCTAATGATTTAAGAAAACGGAGTTGCAGTAATTCTTCTAATGACACATTTCTATTAAGAAACCATGAAAGCTGGGGATGTAGAAGTTGTATTGGATTTAGTTCACTAAATAAAGTTAGGTTCTTATCCATAATAAGTTTTTTTTTCCTCTGACAAGTATTATTAGATGTTTTAGTTAGCATAAGCAATGTAAGCAAATACATTTGTATGGAGACTAAGAATTTTTAAAAAGTCTAATGTGATCTTAAAGAATAACTAATCCTTTTAAAAACTGTTCTTCATTTATCTATCAATTAAACATTTCTGGGATATATACAATATAGGGTTTAAAAAAATGTTTATTTATTTACTTTGGGCGGGGGGGGGGGGCACATGGAGAGCATGTGCATGTGCACATGTGCAAGAGGTAGAGAGAGAGGGAGAGAGAGAATCCCAAGCAGGATCCGTGCTGTCAGCCCAGAGCCCAACACAGGGCTCAATCCCATGAACCATGAGACCATGACCTGAACTGAAAGCACCCAACCAACTGAGCCACCTGGGCACCCCTACAATATGTCAAGCATTTGTTAAGTATCAAGTATATAAACAGCAAAAATACATATATACAGTTAATTTCTCTGATTCTCATATTCTTTTTATGGGTATATGTTAAGCAAAATTTTTTATATTATGTGAATTACCCCTCCTTTCCCCACGGAGTAAACAGTGGGAGAAAAGGGGGAAAAAAGGAGATAATACTTGGATCTCCAATTTCCTATGAATTCTCTAATTTACTAATTACATTGTGCATACCCTTTAATATCAAAATAGAAACCATACTACTATTATTCATAGGTCACATTGTATTTTTAAACTAAGATAACCTTGGTATTCATCATGAGAAAGACCAAGATATACAACTTCACTTGGGAAATGCTTTGAGAAGTTAAAAAAATTGTTAATGCACCCATGAATCTTGATATTTTACTACAATTTTATTTTCTGAAAGTTGCCTATGGATTTATTTTATTCCTTTTTCTGATCTTGCTTTGTAAATTCTTTTTCTATCATGGCTAGAAAATAGAAACATTTTCTTCTCTACTAAGAATTATCTTCTTAGGGAAAAGGATGTTCTTAGTAAGATGACATTTTTTGAGAATAATATGTAATTAACTCATAACAACTCAACAAGTGTGATAACTCAGAATTTCATTTTAATGACTCCTCATTCAAAAACACCAGTTTTCTAGGCAAATATGTTGTGAGGCACTTTAAGATTGTTTTGCTATTATGATTGCATTTTCCATGCAAAAATGTTCATACAAATGGATTACAGGAAGAGTAAAGTGATCAGAATCTTAGGGGATTGCATTACTAGTAAAATTATTTTTTTAAATAATAATTTTCAGGGCACCTGGGTGGCTCAGTTGGTTAAGCGTCCAACTCAGCTCAGGTCATGATCTCATGGTTTACGAGTCCGAGCCTGGTGACTGACTCTGTGCTGACAGCTGGGAGCCTGGAGCCTGCTTTGGGTTCTGTGTCTCCCTCTCTCTCTGCCCCTCCCTCACTAGTTTTCTCTCTCTCTCTCTCAAAAATAAATAAAAACATTAATTTTTTTAAATAATAATTTTTAATAATGAAAATAAAGTTTTATGAAAGGGAGAAAGAGCTCCAACTTTAATTTTCCATTCACCTTGCAAATATTTATTAGACTTTTACTGTGTTATATGTTATCCTAGGTACACATATGATATAATAGTATGAGAAAGGTGGATAGAGTCATTGTTCTCTAAGAGATTTCAGTTTATCAGGCAAGAAGGTGACTGAACAAGGAATTACAATAGAATAAGATAGGTTCCAGATGGGGAAAGGACTGGGTTCTATTAGAGCACAAAACAGGGCATCATAATGTAATCATAGGGAGAGGCAATGTATTATTTCCTGGAGGAAGTGAGGTTTAAGCTGAGATCTCACAGTAGGAAATTACATAATACATCTATAATTGGAATATATGGGAATTACAGTTTACCCTGCAACAAAAAAGGGGGTAAGTGGTGCCGATCTCCTTATACATTGGAAAATCTGCATATAACGTTGACTTCCCCAAACCTAACTACAAACAGCCTGCTGTTGACTGGAAGCCTTACTGATAACATAAACGGTCAATTAACACATATTTTATGTATGCATTACATATTGTATTCTTACAATAAAGTAAGCTCTCTTAGAGAAAATAAAATTTTATTTATAAAATCATAAGTAAGAGAAAATACATTTATAGTACTATGATATATTTATTGAAAAAAAATCTACATAGAAGTGGACCTGTGCCATGCAAACCCATGTCGTTCAAGGATCGGCTGTGTAATGAAAATACTTAAAGACACATCCGCAAACCTTCAGTAACTTGACATTTGATAGGTAATTAATTTTTACAAATAGATGATCCTTAGGTGAGTAACTTTAACCCCACTTTAAAGAATGGGAAACATGTTAAGGATGCTAAGGATGCTAAGGTGGGATTCTAATCCCTTGAATCAATGTGTATGGAGCTTAGGTATATTTTTAAAAAGTGTAAATACATAAATTTGACACAAAAGTTTAGGCCTTTCTTACATGTCAACCTAAAATCAAGAGAACGAAGAATGTAAAATGTTAAGTTATTCAGGAAGTCTCAAAGCATACTGAATAAGACAATGACAAAGTTTAGACTCATTCCACCATCAATAATCATCAATACATTATTATTTTGTGATAAAACGTAAAGGATTTTTGGTATTACCAAGGAATCCAGTATGTAAAAATACTTTTTGATTATTTTAAGAACGTATTTATAAAGCCACTTGTATGAATACCACTGAAGGAAAGAACCAATTTAAAAAAATCAGGTTGGAGCTTCACAGTCTTGCCAAATTGTCTGAGATCTCTGCCAGAACCTATCACACAAGATTATTCTGAGAAAATGAGATGTGTTTTATAAACTCCTAAAGGCTGTTTAAATCTCCTCTCCTCCAACTTTCTCTTGTACCCTGAGGGCGCCACCAATGCTTACTATGTAATAAAGTAAGCAAGGAATCTCTGCCTGATGGAATTATTTCTAATCCTGTAACAATGAAATACTGTTTGACAGAGAAGGGTGTTACTCTGTGTGACCACCTGTCTCTTCATAATCAACTCTGCTTTTATTTCTTCTCTATTTTAGACTTCATTGTAAGCTTGCCACAGAGGAAACTGTTAGTTTTGTAACATTATGGAAAATTAACTACTGCAGTAAACCCTAATTACTTGATGCTGGTATTCTCATTTTGGTTCAGATTTACACATTTTAGAATGAATGGATCTGGTGGAGGCATACAAGCAGTGTTTCTCAGGGCTATTCCAATTTTGTGATATGAGAGCTATGACTTCTTTGAAATGCTTTGCAATGCTGTGTGTAACCAGACCTAACTTGAATTATTTGACTTCTACAGCAGTTTTCTGTAATACTTGATTTTTATAGCAGTTCTCATAAAGTCCATCCCACTGGCAAACTGACTTTGTCCACCTTGTGGGATTCCTTAAATTTGGTAGTTAATTTCTATACTAAATTTCCACATGTTTATCTTCTTTCTAGAACATAGGCATATAGTAGGCACTCAAAAAATGTATTGATTAGTTAATAAATGCAAGTGTTACAGTTGTATGCCTCTCCATATCCTGGGATTTGGCAAAATAAGTCACATAAAAATCTTAGTAGAAATTCATGAGTTTTGAATTCAGAAGGATTAAAATTGCAGTAATACTTTAACATTTCTAAACATGTTTCAACTTCTTTAAAATGGGAATATGAGGGGCACCTGGGTGGCTCAGTCGGTTAAGTGTCCGACTTCAGCTCAGGTCATGATCTCACAGTCCGTGAGTTCGAGCCCCGCGTCGGGCTCTGTGCTGACAGCTCAGAGCCTAGAGCCTGCTTCAGATTCTGTGTTTCCTTCTCTCTCTGCCCCTCCGCTGCTGATGCTCTGTCTCTCTCTGTCTCAATAATAAATAAAAACATTAAAAAAATTTTAAATGGGAATATGATACCCATGTCAGTAGAATGTTGTGGGAGAAAAACACCTAATACTTAACACTTATAATTCCATTTTCTTCATCAAAATACATATCCTTTATAGATCATGAACTCTTTGGGAGCAGGGACTATATGTTAATCACACCTCTACCTTAAACACTTAACAAATGCCTGGTCTGGCAAAAGTATTTGGCAAATTTTTTTCATTTAATTTAATTAATGCTATTGAACAAATGGTAGTGGGTCTCCTATAAATAAGTTGGAGACTTATCATAATTGGATATTTCATTTATAGATTTATTTTCAGCTAGCATGCTTTCATTTTTCTTCAGTTATGTAGATGTCAAGAGGGTCAATATTTATTGGATACTTAGTATACTGTATGTGTTAAGGCTTTCAGTAATGTTGGTTCAATTGAATTGTGGGGCTGTTATACAAGAGGTAAATGATATGAGTCCTTTCCCTCAACCAGCTTACAATCTAATTGGAAACACAAAAATGTTCTTATAGAAAAGATTAAGAGAATTTTTATTTCTTTTTATTTTTTAAAGATTTTATTTTTAAGTAATCTCTACACCCAACACGGGACTTGAATACACAACCTTGAGATCAAGAGTTGCATGCTCTAGCGACTGAGCTAGCCAGGTGCCTAAGACCGAGAACATTTTTAAAGCAATAAACAAGTAAATGAGACATATTAGAGTGGCTTTCAAAGTTTTTACATCTTGAACCAGAGTAAGAAATACATTTTGCATGGTGACCAAGCATATATCCACATAAATAACTAAAACAAAGTCATGAAAGAATGCATAGTCTTATTTTATGGTTAAATTCTATTTTTTTATCTCATCCTATTTCATTGTATTTTGTTTAATTAAAAACATTCTAGAGTCTGCCAACTAAACTTAGCTTATGACCCTATAATGAGTCATGGCCTATAATTTGGAAAACATTGAGCTTGTTAGATTACTAATAATACTTTTTCATTTACCTATGATAACATGTTTTCTGTGCTTTCAATTTTTGGTTCTACGAAAGTTAAGGACAAGTACATAAAATGACTACTCAAAAGCAACCATTTTGTATGAGGAAGAAATTGTTTGACAGGAATAAATTTGATAAAGCTATGGGTTTCTAGAGAGAATAATCCAGGGCCCTAAGTGTGAACTAGGCTAAGTTAAGTAGAGAACTGTAGGAACAGGAATGGTGAAAAAGGCATTGTCCCCAGAAGCAGGGAAAATAAAGTGGCATCAAATGAAATCAGAGCAGAGCCAGAGACATAGAGAGGGAAAGTGGCTCATCAAGACATTTGAGATATGAGATCAGGTAAGAGGATCCAGGGGGAAAACAATTTGACTTGTAGTCACTTGGGATGACCCCAAAATACTTGATAAAGTATTGTGGAATAAGGGGACTATGATAGTCAGCTAAACATAAAGCAGATTTGATGTGAGGCTCCATACTGCAAAATTGGTTTCTGGAATTATGTTTTTGCTTGCAGATTGGTCATTTAATATGGTTTCTGCCTCGAGGTTTCTTTATGTGGTCTCAAAGTCACTTTGAGTTGCTTTTAGAATTGAATTAGTAATTTACACTAATCTATCTTTACTCTAACACATAGTCTCCTTTTAACCAGCCAATTTGTGTCAGACCAGAAACGTTCATTTTTGAGATTATAAAGGTACCATTTGTCCAGTACTTACAATGTGTCAGGCATTGCTGTAATCACTTTGCACGTGTCAATTCATCCAAACTTTGGAATGACCTTTTGAGGTAGATGGTATCGTTACTCCCTATTTTATGAATAGGTTGCATAGGCAGAAATAATTTGCCCGACATCATACAGCTAGCAGGTAGCAGTGTCTGGCTTCAAAGTCCTTGTTCTTAAACATCGTGTAGTACAGGCTGCCTGAGGCTAGTATCTGAGGACCATAGCAGTCCTCAATATTGTCCAGGGCCTAGCCAGCTGATGTAGGATGCCCAGGCATACTCTTTTGATGATTCAGCAGTAGCATACATAAAATATACACATTGCAAAAACTTAGGAACAATGATATGCATGAAAGAAATGATAAATTAATCAGGCATAGATAAAATATTTAATGTCATTACAATTTGTACAAAGAAATTACATTAGTTTTGATGGGATTAAGCAGGGCAAGCTACTTCTGATATTAGCAAAAATGAAAGCGTTTGATAGACAAGGAATTACTCCCAGCTAGAGAAGATGCACTACCTCTTTTCACCACAATTTAGACCTTCTGCTGGATATTTTCTGTTTGCTTTGCTGGACCCTTTCTCTACTCTTTCTTTAGATTAGCAACCTTTAGCAGCAACCAGGGAGGTTGACCTGCATAGGCTGCCTCACAGGCTTTTTTTTCTTTGAGCTTTGAGTGTTTGCTGCTAAGAGAGAACCCCTGCAGGAGATGGTAGAAGGGCCATGAGCTATTCGGGAACTGGTTCCACCATCTAACATATATTTGCATCTATTGACTGAAGTTAGAGTGCCTGTCAGACCCTCTCCACAGAGCTTTCTTAGTCTCCAGGTTCTGGAAGCCACACATCCCCCTTGCTCTGCAGGCCTTGCAGTGGCAAGGGAACCCAATTCCTACTGCACTATCTCATATGGTAATTTCCCTATATTCTGGGGGCACTTTTACAATAGGTTCTCTCTCTCTCTCTCTCTCTCTCTCTCTCTCTCTCTCTCTCTTTTAATTTGTTGAGAGAGAGAGAGAGAGAGAGAGAGAGAGAGAACAGGGGAGGGGCAGAGAGAGAGCGAGTGAGAGAATCCCAAGCAGGCTCCGTGTTGTCAGCACAGAGCCCGATGCAGGCCTCGAACTCATGAACTGTGAGATCATAACCAGAACCGAAATCAAGAGTCAGACCCTTAACCAACTAAATCACTCAGGCGCCTCTACAATAGTCTCTTTAAAAAAAATTTTTTTTAAGTTTATTTATTTATTTTCAGAGAGAGAGAAAGTACAAGCAGGGGAGGCCAGGGAGACAGAGAGAGAGAGAGAGAGAGATTGAGAGAGAGAGAGAATCCCAAGCAGGCTCCACACTGACAGCACAGAGCCCAATGCAGGGCTTGAACTCATAAACTGTGAGATCGTCAGCTGAACCGAGACCAAGAATCAGTCGCTTAACAGACTAAGCCGCCCAGGCACCCCAATAGTCTCTTTTTAAAACTGTACTTGAATGATCCAATTTGAGTATGTCATCAATTTCCTACCAGTTCCTCACTGATAAAATCCTTTAGGACTCTACTGCTTTTGACCTTACCCTAAAGAATTTGAAAATAAATAATGTAAAATGCCTAGGATATTCATAACGCATTTTCCCCAACACAATGAAGTAATACTTATTCTCTTGCGTTTCTCCATTCATAACATGGTAAAAGAAAGAAAGAGGGGGTACAGGAAGAAAAAGAAGTAGAATAAAAACAGGAAGTTAACAGTAAACCAGGAAACAAAAGGAAATTAAGGTCAATCAGATGGGCAGTAGGGTAAAGTCATGAAGGGCTGAGTTTCTGAGGCCATCAATCCTGGGCTCAACCACACAGACAATAACAGTGTGACATTGAGAAAGTTACTTTCCTTAAAATTTGAACCGTTGAAAATAATATTTCCTACCTCATAATACTTTGGTAGGGATTGAGGAAAAAACATTTGTATCAATTCCTGGCAAACTTAGGCCTTCAGCTACTGATTTCTTTTTTTCTTTCCCCTAGCCTTTATTGAAGACTACTAAAATATCATGTAGCTATTTTGGGTGTATTTTCATTGACATGAAATTAATTCAGAATTTGAAAGAGAACCAAAACCTACTCTTTCTGATTCCTAACACAAAAGCAAAATTAATCATTCCAACCTGCTCATAACCTGTTTCATAAATTTAGAGATTTAAGCATAAATTCAAGATTTTCAGGATCAATTCAGTTCATATTCTACAAAATAGAACTTTTGGTTTAATAAGGTAAACACAAAAATAGAACTTAACAATAAAATATCATAGAAGACACCAAAAAACATGTCTATCGGTTCTTGGATAATTATTTCATTTTACCAAGAAATTTTTAGAAGAATCATGTGTAAAACAACCAAGAGTATTTTGATTCACTTAATATATAATTCACCTCGCTCTCTGGAAAATGTGATTTTAAAAATGTGGAATGCTTAACTGGTAAGTATTAACACTTGAAAAATAGTATTAAATACACCAAGAATATTCACTGCTTTCTTTTAATTATTAAGAAATCATTATCCACTGGGGCATCTGGGTGGCTCACCTGGTTGAGTGTCCAACTCTTGATTTCGGCTCAGATCATGATCTCACAGTTCGTGGGATTGAGCCCCATGTTAAGCTTTGTGCTTACAACAAGGAGTCTGCTTGGGATTCTCTCTGCTTTCTCGAGCTCTCTCAAAACAAATAAATAAATATTAAAAAAAAAAAAAAGAAATCATTGTCCACTGGTTATCATTTTGCCTCTTTTCTTATTTTCCCATTGAATAAATTAAAAAAAAATACACACTTAAAATATGTAAAAAACATAAATGATATGTAGGTATATATGATATATTTTTAACATATTATAAATATATATAAATATTAATAGATTCAAAAATATGTTATATATAATAATATATTTTTCATAATCCAAGATGAACAAAATGAAAGTTTAATGAATATATGATACAGAACTTACCACCATATGTGCAATAGCTCTCTATAGCATAATTGATGGTATTCAATAGGAGTATAGCTATGATTATTATGGACCCGTACTTGGAAATCAGTGTTTTTTCTCAGTATGACTTACAAAGTACAACGTGTATATAGCATTTTGAAACTTTCCTGTAGCATTTAAAAATCAAATTCAGATAAAATGTACCACGTAGCAGAGAAAATCTTCAAATATAAACTCAAGAACATTTAAAAATCAGGGGCGCCTGGGTGGCTCAGTTGGTTAAGCGTCCGACTTCAGCTCAGGTCATGGTCTCATGGCTTGTGAGTTTGAGCCCCACATCAGGCTCCGTGCTGACAGCTCAGAGCCTGAAGCCTGCTTCTTATTCTGTGTCTGCTTCTGTCTCTGCCCCTCTCCCGCTTGTGCTGTCTCTGTCTCTCAAAAATAAATAAATGTAAAAAAAAAAATTATTTAAAAATCAAACCTAATTGCATCCACACCATGAATGGTATGGTGTTCATGCACATATGTGAACACATATGTGTATATATCACGTATACAACTGAAAGGCATTTGAAAAATATGTATGCGATCATAAATAAAAATTAGTGTCTTCTAAGTGTAGAACAGTATAAGCCATCTTTTTGATAATGGAAAATATTAAATAAGAGATATGAATCACTCTTGTAAGAAAGGAAACCAGTTTTAATTAAGGGGAGATTTTGAAGCAATCATTTGGCCCCTCAGTTTACTCAGCAGCAAAGCAGTAAATGCCCCTGCTCTGAATTATTTACAATACCTTGTTCAGCAAATTGGCTGAACCAGTTGGGCTAAGATTCAAAGTTGCACTTCAGACTGAATTTTGTTATACTCTCATTTCCTTCATAGATTTCCTCCTCCTCTGTCACCTGATACCCAAGTTACAAAAACATACAAGGTCTCTTAAATGTGCTACAGAAACCATATTCTACTACAAATACAAACTCTAACTCCTATTCTTGGTTTACTTTTAAGTTTTGTGAATCATGCTTTATACTGAAATCATAAAGCATAGCTAGTGTTGGATATAAAAATAGTTTACATTTTATGATATTATCACTAATTCCTGTTTTTAATTTGTTTGCTTTGTGTCTTTTCCACCTTCCCATGGGGCTTTTTTTCACTAGTCATGAAAACAAACAAATCTACCTCAGTGTAACTTATGTTGCTTGAGAAAGCCGTTCCCCCTGTCAGTTTTTCTGCTGAAGTTTAAATTAAACTTACATTAAGGATGTCTTATGGTTTTTTTGAACTCCAATATAATAGAAGCTGAATGTAAGCTTCATGGCAATAATATTTTTTATTTTGTTCACTAATGTAGTCCAAATACAGTGCTGGTACACTGTGGAAGTTTAATAAATATTTGTTGACTATGATCCTTTTTTACTGTAACAAATATAAACAATACAAAAATGCTTAAATTTAAAAATAAAAGATTTGTCTTCCATCATCTTGATTCTCAATAACTACTATTAAGTGGTATGTGTCTTTCAGACTTTGTTCTATGTATATCTACTTTTTTTTTTTTTAGTTCTTAGTGACAATACATATTTTATATGCTAATTAGTTATATATATTTCTAAATTTTTTTTTAACGTTTATTTATTTTTGAGACAGAGAGAGACAGACCATGAATGGGGGAGGGTCAGATAGAGAGGGAGACACAGAATCCGAAACAGGTTCCAGGCTCTGAGCTGTCAGCACAGAGCCCGACGAGGGGCTCAAACTCACGGACCGCGAGATCATGGCCTGAGCTGAAGTCGGACGCTTAACCGACTGAGCCACCCAAGCGCCCCAATATATTTCTTACTCTGTTTCTATACTTTGCCCTATTTTTCATTCTAGGAAAAATGGTAAATATAACAAGCTTCTGCTCTATGGCATCAGCTACAATCCATTCCTATGTTCAGTCACTGCATTAGTATTTTAAAATCATTTGGTGGGTTAAGTCACATTCTGAAATTTCCAGAAAGACTATTCTGATTTGTTACTAAAATATTATATGAGCTTGGAAAAGTTATTCACCATCTCCATGCTTTATATTCCTTGTCTATAAAATGGAGGCAACCTATGAGTATGTGGCAAACTTTGGTCATAGAAAATGAATAATGAGTAGAAATTTCACCTCTCATGATCTAATCCCATGCCACTCCTGAGTAGGAATGAAATAAATTTCACATGCTGCAAAAGTTAGAGCTGATAATAGTCCCTTTTTTTCCTGTGTGATTAATAACATCATTTCAAATATAAGCTTTAAAAATTTGAATAATATTGGAACACTATGGCATCATACAATCAAAACTTGAGAAAGTATTTATAATTATAAATCAAAGTGATATGAAACAGTTGGGACAGTTACCTAAACTTATTTAGGGTGAATCAGAATTAGAATGAAAATGTCTTATGGATTTTACTAGTGCATTTAAAAATTCTCCCTAATTTTGTAAGCATCTTTGCAGATACAAAGGAAAACTTGATTCTACCTCATTGCATTTTAAAGTAATCTTTTGGGGTACCTGGGTGGCTCAGTCAAATGACTGAGTCTTGATTTTGGGTCAGGTCATGATCTCACGGTTCAGGAGTTCAAGCCCCACATTGGGCTCTGCACTGACAGGGCAAAGCCTGCTTGGGATTCTCTCTCTCCTCCTCTCTCTGCCCCTCCTCTGCTCATGCGCATGCTCGCTCTCTCTCTCTCTCTCTCTCTCAAAAATAAATAAATAAACTTAAAAAAAAATCTTTGGTCAAAGTACAAAGAGATTGCTCTGGATGTTAGTATAAAAATGCTGAGAGAGTATAATTCAGATTTTTTAAAAGACTTAACTGAGAAACTGAAGCCCGTTTTATAGCCTTCTGAGAAATCTATTTACAAAGTCTCTGGAAGTTTTCTTTATTTAGTATGTTTAAATTAAATTCAACCTGGCAGGAAGTTTTGTTGAACAAAAATTTCTTACACATACAAGAAATGTTATCTGTTGCTGTACTTGACTGATATCTAACCTAGCATTTGTGCTAATTGGAAATAACTCTGTCCATTCCTTTATAGGCTCTTACACTGCCAAATCACAGACGCTTTTTACAACTGGCTGCCTAGGAAGACCTAGGGTATGACAGTAAACAAGCTGAATAACTACTGAAAACGATATTGGAAATAAAATTAGAACATATCCCTTGTTACTGTTTGGGCCTCACAGAATTTTTCATTATGCATTTTGCCTAAAGGGCTTTATGAAGTTGAGAAAACTAGTCACTGAATTTTAATATATGAAATCCACACCTAAAAAGAGCAGATCATGACCCTACTGAAGTCTAAAAATACCCTCTGATGCCTTCAGACCTTGATTCTGTTACAATATTCTTCTTAGGTTGCTAAACTAAGAATTACTGCTAATGGAGACTGTAATATATGAGGGAGATTTGGTGTAGTTGTTCAGTTTGTTGACCCATGAACCACAAGAATATTTGATACCTTATGTAAAACTTTTCAAATTTCTGTTTCCTTTCTGCTGAATGAGAAAATCTATTTATAGATTACATGATAACATGAAGAGCATGGCAGGGGTTTTTGTTTTCAGGCAATAAAAACATAATGGAAGTCTTCCCTTGTAATGAAAAACAGTTCGACAAGTGTAATCCTGTAATTGCTTAAACGAGGACCACTTTTTAAAACCTGGTCTTTCAGTTTTCCAACTGGTAGTGAAAATTAGATACACCTCTTAGTAGTCGTTCATACATCATACCTATTTCTTTCTTATTATAGTTTCTTTTAATTTTTTAATTTTTTAAAATTTATTTTTGAGAGAGAGAGAGACAGTACTAGCGGGGGAGGGGCAGAGAGAGAGACAGAGAGAGAGAGAGACAGAATCTAAAGCAGGCTCCAGGCTCTGAGCTGTCACAGAGCCCAACGTGGGGCACAGGCCGCAGGGTGCAGGGCTGGAACACACAGCACGAATCGAATCATGAGATCATGACCTGAGCCGAAGTCAGAGGGTTAACCGACTGAGCCACCCAGTTCCCCTTTAGACCTTGTAACTATTTCACAGGTATGTCTCAGTGGTTAATGGAAGTACCAAGACTTGAAAGGTGTATTCTAACATATGTAATGAATGGTTACTGAAATGCACGAGGGTGAGAAGAAGGAAGGAAAGAGGGAAGGAGGGAAAAAAGGAAAGAAGGGGGGAGGGAAGGGAGAGAGGAAGAGAGAGAGGGAGGGAAGAAGGAAGGAAAGAAATTTGGTGTAATAAACCATGCCTAAAATCAGCCTGCATTCCCAAATAGATTAGTCAGCTCGGGAACTTGTCTGTTGCAGTTCCATTTGGAGACATGAGACATTTATTAAGCATACTATTTTAGGTAACGTGCACTGCAGGCAGTGATCTAGTTGTTCAAATAATATGTTATTATAACCTGTTAGATAATTCTCTGTATGTAATGAAGTAAGAACTTGAAGCAAGCATATGAGAGTGACTCAAAGGGTATTTTGTTGTTCTAGGTATATACTGTCTCAATTGATTTTTCAAAATGCTGCAGAAAAATATGAATAAAGGAACGTCTATGGTATGTTGTAGCATTGTTTGTAATAACTAAAAATTGGAAGGAACCTAAATATCCATTAATAGATATGGTTGAAAACATTATAAGCACTCTAGTGTTGAATATCATGCAGTCGTTAAAATGAGCTCTGCACAATTGGAAAATTTTCAAAACAAATTATTAACTAAAAATGTAAGCCACAGAACAATACATTTACAATTATTCCATTTGTGTAAAAATATTTAAAGTTATATGTGTGTATGTATGCAAATACTTATCAAAAGGAAAGGAACTTTGAGATTGTTTGAATCTTTCATAATAGAACGTATTCATGGATTACTTAAGAAATTAAACAGACATCTGAAAATAGCAGTTATATTTGGGTTCAGATTGGTTCATTGTGTGTTTAGCATGCAGCTGGGTACAAAATTAGTGCTCTTTGTTCTAGTTCCTTTGGTTTCTTGTCAGTTTTTAAGGCAAATATATTACAGTTACTGCTTACAACATATGGGCATTCCATCTGATTTCCAAAATACAGTGAAAATAAAATCTGTCAATCTTAGAAAAAACTCACTTAAGGAGGTTTAAGAAGAAAAGTCTGGGAGCCCTGCCCTTAGTTTGTTTTGGGATAAGGCTCTCAGAACTTTAAAATAGAATTCCTTATCATAATTTTTATTTTTAATTATAATCAGTTCATTAGACTTCTCAATATTCGTTGAGGCTCTGAAGGTACTAAGCTTACTTAGTGCTTCTAAACCAGGGTCACTGAAATTTTCTCAAGAGAAATCAAACTCACAAATAATTAGCAACTCCCCCTTTCTCCCCCAGCCATAAAATAAGCAGGATACTAGGAAGAGAAAAATAAAATTTGATGTCACTGTTATCCGTAAAAGTGCCTTGATTGCAGAAAACCTAAAATTATTTCTCAGTTGACTTAAACAATAAGAAAAATGTGTAATTTCACACAGCAAGGGTTTTTTCCAAGAAGGCTGCCTGGGAAGGTAATGGGTCACCAACAGAGAATCTGAGAAGTGGGCTATTGTTTCTACCAACAACTAAGGTGGATCAGTCTTTATAAGTACAGAAAAATGACTCATGTCATGGGAGTTGCAGTTCTAAGGGTCTAGCAGGATAGTCTCCAAAGAATCTATAAAACCGTATTTAAGAATGACTCAGCTTAAAAAAAAAAAGAAAAAGAATGACTCAGCTTTAAACATCTGCCAAACCAGAGAGTACAAAGCCATTTTAAAATAGCACTAATCATGGAAGAACTTTTCTGCCTTCCTTTCCTCTCCTCCCTCCTATTCCTCCAACTTAGTGGGGTCAGCAACAAGAGCTGAGAATGTGGGAGGAGGTAAACAAACAAGAAAGAAGTCTACCATATCCCCTTTTGCAAAGGCCTGCCTACCATTAAGCTCTTGCTAACTAAGGGGGTGAATACAGAAATCCTTTTATTAATGAAGATTAAAATGCTGAATTAACATAATGGCCTGGAAATTGGAATTTTGGATTCCAGCAACTGTATTGACTGCATAATGTGATTGAAAGTGGTGGGTGGCTCAGTCAGTTAAGCATCAGACTCTTGATTTCGGCTCAGGTCATGATGTCACAGTTTGTGGGTTTGAGCTCCATGTTGGGGCTCTGCGCTGACAGGGCAGAACCTGCTTGGGATTCTCTCTCCCTCCCTGGCTCCCCCTCCCCCACTCATTTTCTCTCTCTCAAAATCAATAAACAAGTAAATAAATAAACAAACATAAAGATAGTACTAAAGTATTAAAAAAAAAATAAAGTGGTGGTTCAACTTTGTATAACCTAAGCATGAAGAGGAAAGTTAAGGGAGAATTTGGGTTATCTCCCAAGTACCCAGAAAGAAATTCTTCTGTTGAATATATTTTCTGAGGGAGATTTGGAAATAATTATCTCTTTAGATTCATGGACTGTCTTCCTGTTTTTGTTTTTGTTTTTGTTTTTTTTTTTTTGGTATCTTTAATCAGTTCCCTTCCTATTGTATAGTATGCACAAGCACTTAAATGTTCTTAAGTCACTTCTAACAAACCTCCTCATTTTCACATTCCCCATGTGCTATCCTGACCTCTGTCTCTGCTCCTTTTTAAGATCGAACTTCCAGAAAAAAGATGTTTATGTTTGATATAGTTGACATCTGTTATTTGTATCTGCCTAGCATTTGGGGGGATGTGAGTGGGAACTGTTCCTCACCTACTCCATGTGGGTGGGTATCAGAGGCGTCTATCCCAGGACCTTGAATTCTTGACCTCAGCAGTGGGCATTTGATACTGATTCCACAAATCATAGTGGTCCACCACTTTGGAAACAGTGATTGGCCTAAAAATAGACTACTCTTTCCCCCATTGAATGATCTTGGCAACCTAATCAAAATCAACCAACTGTAAATGTAAGGGTTTATTTCTGTACTCTTAATTATATTCCATTAATCTATTTGTCTAACCTTATTCCAGTATCACACTGTTTTATTGCTGTAGCTTTATAGCAAGTTTCAAAATTGGAAAGAGTGAGTCCTTCAACTTTGTTCTTTTTTCCCAAGTTTTGGTTATTTTTGGTCACTTGAATTTCCACATTAATTTTAAGGTGAGTTTTTCAATTTCTTCAAAAATTGCAGTTGGATTTTGATATGGATTGTTTTGAATCTATAGATCAATTTGAGGAATATTGACATCTTAATTATATTGTCTTCCAATTCATGATCATGGAATGTGTGTACATTTATTTAGATCTTCATTAATCTCAATAATATTTTATAATTTTCAGTGTACAAGTCTTGGACTTTTTTTGTTAAATTTATTCCTTAGTTTTTTATTCTTTTTGATGCTATCATAAATGGAACTGTTTTATTCATTTTGCTTCAGATTGTTCATTGCTAGTGTGTGTAATTGATTTTGTATATGAATCTTATATCTTGTAAACTTGCTAAACTTGTTTATTAGTTCTGACATTTTAGTGAAGTCCTTTGGATTTTCTACATACAAGATCATATCATCCTCAAGTTAGTTTTGCTTCTTCCTTTCTAATCTAGATGTCTTTTATTCCTTTTTCTTGCCTAATTGCACTAGCTAGAACCTCTAGTACAATATTGAACAGAAGTGGTGAGAGCAGAGCTATTGTTTATTTATGATCTTTGGGAAAATCATCCAGTTTTTCACCATTGAGTTGATATTAGCTATCGGTTTTTTGGAGATGCCCTTTATCTGGTTGAAGAAGTTTCCTACTGTTTCAAGTTTGTTTAGTATTTTCATCATGAAATGTGTTTGAGTCTCTCTAACGGTTTTTCTGCATCTAGGTCATTATGTGGGCTTTATCCATTTTTCATCTTATGTACTTTACTTATTTATTTATTTATTTATTTAATTTATTTATATACTTATATTTATTTTTAAGTAAGCTCTATGCCTAATGTGGGGCTTGAACTCAGGACCCTGAGGTCAAGAATTGCGTTTTACCAACCGATTCAGCCAAGTACTCCCATATGTACATTTTAAACTTCGATAGGCAATCCTAAATTGCTCTTCCTAAGCTATTTCTACTTAGCTGCAATTTATATTCCTGAAAGAAATTATGAAACTTTCCACTTTCCAAACTGTCAGCAATGATTGTTATTAAGGTCAATCCAATAGGTAAAAAATGATATCTCATTGTTTTACTCTGCATGTTTCTGATAACTAGTGATGTTGAAGATATTTTAATATTTTTCTATTTATGGGTATTTATATTTTCTTCTTGTGAACTGTGACAATATCAATATCCTTTAGTCATTTTTCTACAGCCTCATTGATCTTTCTTATTTGTGGAAACTCCTTATATATTGTAGGTATTTATTTCATGTAATTTATGAACAGTTTAGGTATTTTATGCAAGTTTATAAAAAGGTAATTGTGAAGAATATAAAAAAATCATTCACTTTGCCTTAATCATGCATTAAAATTACTTTTTTGTTAGTATCTTACATGAATAAAACTCAGGGACTCCTTTTTTTTTTTTTAAGGCCTTAAGGTAAAATGATTACTGTAACATCTTTGACACATTTAAGATTATATTCTGCTGATGCCTTTTTGCTAAAGAGCTGATCATAAAGGAACTAAAAATTTCTGGTGTTAAAAACCATCATTATAACCATGCCCTATAATTTTTCATGTTGTTTCTGTACTCTTTCAATTATATACTAATCTGCTCTTGACTGCTGAACAGAATTGGCATTTCCAAAGGAAATGCTTTAGTTGTTTGTGTCTTTCAAGGAATTTTAATATTTTATATAATTTGTTGAATTTTAGGACATAAAGTTGTTCATAATATTTCCTTATACTTTTAATATCTGTAGAATCTGAAGGCAATTCACTTCTCTCATTTCTGTTCTTGGTCATTTGTGTCTTCTCTCACTTTTCTGTATCAGTCTAACCATCAGTTTTTCAATGTTACTGATCTTTTAATATAAAGATCTGTATCATTTCTGGATCAGTTTCTATTGATTACGTTTTCTTTCCTTGCTTATCTGATCTTTAATTGCTTATCTGCACACTGGGTAATTTTTTACTGTATTATGACATTGTAATTTTACCTTATGTGGTAAAAGAGACATTTTTGTATACCTAAGAAGATTTTTGAACTTTGTTCTGGGATATAGTTAAGTTGCATGGGCACTGTTTGATCCTTTTGGATCAAATTTTGATAGGCAATACCAGCATAGCATTTAATCTGGGGTAATTTTGCCCCATTTCTGAGGCAAAACCTTTTGTGTAGTTGACCTTATATTGCATGAATTATGAGGTTTTCCAATCTGAGTGTTGGTAACTGGAACTGTTTCTAGTCCTGTATGAGGTTTAAGGCTTATACCTGTAATCTTTTGAACACTTCTCCCCCTGGTCTATAGTGGTTTCCTCATATGTATGCATTGATCAGCACTCAGCAGAGTACTCTAGGGGGAACCTGTGCAGACCTCTGGAGTTCCCCTCTCAGTGCAGATTTCTTCTCTATGGGACTGTGCTTTGTGAACTCTAACTATTTTGGCCTCTCAAATGCCCAGCTCCAACCCCTCACATCAGGAAGACCACTAGGGTAATTCTTCTTGTGTCACAGCCTGGACATTCCCTTAAGGCAGTTAATTGGGCAACTGTAAAGCTCAATTTATTTGTTTCCTGTCTCAGAAGTCATTACCCTTTCTTATTTAGTGCTCAATGTCTTTTAAAACTATCACATGATGTATTTTGTCAGGTTTTTGGTTGTTTCGAAAGGGAGTGTGTATCTGGTCCTAGTTACTCCACCTTGGTCAGAAGGAGACATCCCTCATACTGTTCATTTAACTGTCCTTTTGCCCAAACAAGTTAAAGCCTCAGCTGTTCCCTCCTTTGTAATTCAGACTACTCAAAAGAATCTCAGCTCCAGGTATTTCTGGTATCTTCCCTCTGATCACATTGTATCTGCTCAATCTTTCATTGTGTTGTATATTAGTTGATGGATTAAAGGACCAGTGCTAATGATCTAATGTATCTTTCATTCTAGCAATTAAATTTTTCAAAATGTTTTTTTTTATTTTTAAATGTTTATTTGTTTATTTATTTATTTTAATGTTTATTTATTTTTGAGAGAGACGGAGATAGAATGCGAGTGGGTTGGGGCAGAGAGAGAGAGGGAGGCACAGAATCTGAAGCAGGCTCCAGGCTCCAAGCTGTCAGCACAGAGCCCAATGTGGGGCTTGAACTCACGAGCTGTGAGATCATGACCTGAGCCAAAGTCTGACACTCAACCGACTGAGCCACCCAGGTGCCCCTTTATTTGTTTATTTTGAGAGAGAGAGAGAGAGAGAGAGAGAGAGAGAGAGAGGAAGAGAGAGCTTGAGTGGGGGAGGAACAGAGAGAGAGAGGGAGAGAGAGAATCTCAAGCAGGCTCCATGCTGTCAGCACAGAGCCCAACATGGGGCTCAATCTCATGAACAGTGATATGACCTGAGCCAAAATTAAGAGTCGGAGGCTCAACAAACTGAGCGATCCTGGCATCCCCCCCCACAAATTTTCTTAAATAACACTTTTTTTTTGTTTATAATAATAAAAATGCACATTCTAAGGAGAATGTGTGAAGAAGAATCTGAAAATCACCTGTAATTAATTGCTCTATTTAGAGAGAAATGCTATAAATATTTTTTTGTTTATCCCAGGATTTTTTCTGTGTATTTTTTTAAATTTATGGAAAAATATATCCATTTTTATATATACCCATATATATATGTGTGTTTGTGTATGTGTGTGTGTATTTAATTTAAATTTTAGTCAGTTAACCTACAGTGCAATATTGGTTTCAGGAGTAGAATTCAGTGATTTATCACATACATACAACACCCAGTGCTCATCACAAGTACCCTCCTTAGTACCTATCACCTATTTAGCCCATCCCCACCCACCTCTCTCCATCAACCTTCAGTTTGTTCTCTATCATTAAGAGTTTCTTGGTGGGGTGCCTGGATAGTTTAGTCATTTGAGCGTCTGACTCTTGAATTCAGTTTGGGTCATGATCCCAGGATTGTGGGATCAAGCCCCAAGTCGGGCTTCACATTAAGTGTGGAGCCTGCTTGACATTCTCTCCCTCTGCCTTTCTCCCCTGTTCACACATGTAATCTCTCATTCTCTCTCTCTAAAAAAAAAGTCTGGGGGGCACCTGGGTGGCGCAGTCGGTTGGGCGTCCAACTTCAGCCAGGTCACGATCTCGCGGTCCGTGAGTTCGAGCCCCGCGTCAGGCTCTGGGCTGATGGCTCAGAGCCTGGAGCCTGTTTCCGATTCTGTGTCTCCCTCTCTCTCTGCCCCTCCCCCGTTCATGCTCTGTCTCTCTCTGTCCCAAAAATAAATAAATGTTGAAAAAAAAATTTAAAAAAAAGTCTGTTTTCTTTCTTAAATTTCCCATATGAATGAAATCATATGGTATTTGAATTTTGCCAACTTATTTCACTTAGCATAATGCATTCTAGCTCTATTCATGTTGTTGCAAATGGCAAGACTTCATTCTTTTTGATTGCTGAGTAATATTCCATTGTATATATATACCACATCTTCTTTATCCATTCATCAGTTGATGGACATTTGGACTCTCTCCACAGTTTGGCTATTGTTATAGTGCTGCTATCAATTTTGGGGCACATGTACCCCTTCAAATCTGTGTTTTTATATACTTTGGATAAATACCTAGTAGTACAATTGCTGGATCACAAGGTAGCTCTATTTTTAACTTTTTGAGGAACCTCCATACTGTTCTCCAGAGTGGCTGCCCCAGTTTGCATTCCCACCAATAGTGCAAGAGGGTTCCCCTTTCTCTGAATCCTTGCCAACATCTGTTGTTTCTTCTGTTGTGAATTTTAAGCCACTCTGACAGGTGGTATCTCATTGTAGTTTTGATTTGTATTTCCCTGATAATGAGTGATGCTGAGCATCTTTTCATGTGTCTGTTAGCCATCTGGATGTCTTCTTTGGGAAGTGTCTATTCATGTCTTCTGCCCAATTCTTAACTGGGTTAATTGTTTTTTTGGGTGTTGAGTTTGAGAAGTTCTTTTGCAAATATCTGCATTCCATAGGCTGCCTTTTAGTTTTGTTGATTATTTCCTTTGCTGCGCAGAATCTATCTTTTTTTAATGTTTTTTTTTTTAAAGTTTGATTTATTTATTTTGAGAAAGAGAGAGAGCACAAGTGGGGAAGGGACAGACAGAGAGGGAGAGAGAGAATCCCAAGCAGTCTCTGCACCACCAGTATGTAGCCCGATGCGGGGCTTGAACTCACGAACCTCAAGATCATGACCTGAGCTAAAGTTAGACACTTAACCAACTGAGCCACCAAGATGCCCTATGAAATGTTTATTTATTTTGAGAGAGGTGGTGGGGGAGAGAGAATCCCAAGCAGGTTCTGCACTGTCAGTGCAGAGCCCGATGTGGAGTTCAATCTCACAAACTGTGAGATCATGACCTGAGCTGAAGAGTTGGATGCTTAAGTGACTGAGCCACCCAGGCACCCCAGAAGTTTTTATCTTCAAATAGTTCATGTTTGCTTTTGTTTCCCTTGTTTTTGATGACGTGTCTAGTAAGAAATTTCTCCTGCTGATGTCAAAGAGGTGGCTGCCTGTGTTTTTTTCTAGGATTTTGATGGTTTTCTATCTCACAATTTGGTCTTTCATCCATTTTGAATTTATTTTTGTGTATGGTGTAAGAAAGTGGTCCAGTTTCTGGTCACCTGTCCAGTTCTCCCAACACCATTTGTTGAAGAGACTCTTTTTTTCTCTTGGATATTCTTTCCTGCTTTGTCAAAGATGAATTGACCATATAGTTGTGGGTCCATTACTGGGTTTTCTATTATGTTCCATTGCTCCATTGTTTTTGTGCCAGTACATACTGTCTTAATGATTATAGCTTTGTAATATAGCTTAAAGTCTGGAATTACAATGCCTCTGGCTTTGTTTTTCTTTTTCAAGATTGCATTGGCTTTTTGGGGTCTTTGTGGTTCCATACAATTTTTAGGATTGTTTGTTCTACCTCTGTGAAAAATCCTGATGGTATTTTGATAGGGATTACATTAAATGTATAGATTGCTTTGGGTAGTATGGACATTTTAACAATGTTTGTTCTTCCAATCCATGTGCATGTAATGTTTTTCCGTTTCTTTGTGTCCTTTTCAATTTCTTTGATATATGTTCTATAGTTTTCAGAATACAGGTCTTTTACCTCTTCAGTTGGGTTTATTCCTAGGTATCTTATGGGTTTTGGTACAATTGTAAATGCGATCAAGTCCTTGTTTTCTTTTTCTGCTGCTTCATTATTGGTGTGTAGAAACACAACAGATTTCTGTATGTTGATATTATTGTGTATTCAGAAAGAAATACTCTAAATATTTTGTTAGTTTATCCTAGGGTTTTTGTCTGTGTATTTTTAATGGAATCACAAATATGCAATTCTGCATCCTGTTTTTTTTCACTCCACATTTTAGTAAGCTTTTGCTCTGTTATTGAAACTTCTTTGAGAAGAAATTTAAGTGGCTGCAGACTATTCAGTTTAACAATATTTGAATGTTTGGGTAGTTTCTGATGTTCACTATTTTATATAACACTTGACAAATATATTTCTGTGTCTCTGATTATTTCTAGAATAAAGTCTCAAAATGGAATTACTAGATTAAAAGGTATAAGCCTGTTTAAAGTTCTTAATGAATATTACCATTTTTCCCTCCAGAAATATTATACCAATTTGTACCCCCACCAGTAGTGTGTGAGATTATCCATCTCATTATCTTGTTTTTATTAAATATCAAAATAGCAGGGGCTCTCTAGAGAGTGGGGGAAAACTTATTCACAAGGAATTATTTTAGTGATGGAAATTTCATGTGCTATAGTTGATAGTAGATCCTAAGATCTCTGAGTACAGTTGTCTAGTTTGCACACTGAGCAGAAAGACCTAGCTGAGGTGGCCAGGGGAGGTTAAAATCCAGTTCATGTTTTGCTTTCTAAGTTGAATATCCATAGGGCTTTTTCTAATTCAAAAGAACTATAAAGTCAGGTGGTGGCCCTGATAGCTACGATTTATCCATGGAATTACCATGTGTCTGACACTGCTAAGTGTTTTAAATGTATTATCACATTTAGTCGTAAGAACCCTGTATTGAAAGTATTATTTTCATTTTTGAAATGAAAAAGCTTATGATTAGAGAACTTATATAGCCTTACCTAAGTTGCAGAACTGATAATGTATTGCAGTCTGAATTCAAATTATAATTGTCTGATTCTGAACCTACTATGTTATACTGTCAGTGATTGAATTTTAGTTAAGTGGGCCACCAAACATTCCTCAAATCTTTCTGGTAGGTCTTTTAGGCAGATAAAATAGTCACAGTTTATCAGTCACTAAAGAAAAATAAAACAAAGATAACATGATGGTTTGAAAACCTTTGTCCTCTGACGAGGGATGAAAATTTTTTACTTTGATTACCCAACGTACATACAGGTTGATTGTGTAATAATAGGTGATGTACATTTGTAAAAGTAGACAGTCTAGGAAAAGCATATTCCCATTACAGTTTTCTATGTACTGTTGTATTTTGTGGTGAGGAACACCTAAAGAACAGTACTTGCTCACACCCCTCACAAAATATTATGGCCAAATCAATTTTAGTAGAGAGCTGTGAGAGAAAGTAGGATGAGCAATATAATGACTTGGTAGGAAAACAGGACATCATTTAATGTCCTGTTAACTTTTTTTCAATGATAAGCCACAGTGGAGTATTACTGTAATCATTCATTAAATCAGGGATGACTATAATTCTTCATTACAAAGAAATTACCTATCTTGTAATCTCTAAATCTTGGTTCTGGCTCTCACTTGATGCAAGACACCACTCAGTGGGGAGCAAGGCCCTGAGTGGAATATCATGATCTTTCATTTGTCATTTGTCTTTCCTTAGTTCCATTCTACCTACTGGAGTGTGATTCAAGTGGTCATGTTGCGTCTACTTAAATACTATATTCATTGATATTTGACCCTTGGGAAAGAGGTCGGTTATCTCCCACATCTAACAAGCTCTGGTTATAAATATAATATCTTCCCTGTTCTCCTAGGCAATAATAATGCTCACATTTGGGGGCTCCAATTGATTCTGCAGTAATCATTTTGTGAAAGGCAGAAATCACTGAAATTTCACCTATTGATAGAAAGGTAAATATAGAAAAGGCACTGGTTATGGTTACGGAAGAAAAAAAGTATAATTATTCTGTTTGCTTTAATTAGTTTAAGATGTTTGTAAATGTTTTGATTTCTGGGTTTTGACTGCTCTTCAATGTTATACTTTAGATAAACATGTTAATCAAAAATCCAGTCAACATTATGTGTTGATCCCTGGGGGAAAATAGAACTTGGATGTAATAGAAACTTAGTATTTTTTTTTAACATGTGTTGTATGGCTTGATGAAAAGATTGATATATGTAAGAATTCGAGGCTTCCAGTTTTGAGTAAATGAAAGTTGGCTTGAAGTGCAATACTTTTAAAGTACATTCATCCTCTGGCCATCATCTAGGTAGCGCTTACATTTTCATTGATTTGTAGTCTAGATAATTTATTTATAAAATTGGGAAAAATTTGGGAAGCTGAGAAAGGGATTAGTCTTATCACTTGGCTATATTGTGACAATTTTTTGACATTTTAGGGTTATTATTTATTGACATAATATCTGGGATTCTCTTTTAATATTTAGTTTCAAGAGTAAGATAAAGAGGCAGTGATGAAGCTCAGGAATGAGTTCTGCCTAAAAGACAAATGTCATGATTACTCTTTGCACACAACCTGCAATCAGGGACAATATGAGCATCTAAGGTTATAAAAATTCAAATCATAAGTGCTGCATAAAGGGTGCATCCTTATATACTTGAAACATATTCCATACTACTTTGGCTTTAAATCTCTCTAATTTTTCTATTCGATTACAAGTTATTCATTTGGGGAGCAATAAAGAAATTCCAACTTGAACTGCCTCACATCTTTTAATTGGAATTTTCCCAAAGCACAAAAGTAAAAATGTAAAAGTTGCTGTATTTCATTAGTTTTATTCTTTTGAATGTTGCTACGCTGAAAGCTCTGTGTGAAATTATTAGAAGACAAATTTTCAAATGGTTGTAAAAGAAGATGCATATATGGAGACTCACTCAAAGGGCATTATTTAAAAAAGAAATTTTCCAGCCACCCACATCTCAGGGTGGCTATGCCCATTCAAGGATAGAGAATCCACCATCTGTATGATTATTTTTACATTTGAACTTTTTTTATATACCAGAGAGACTCAAAACTTTCAGGGTCATTTGCCCAGCATGTAGTGGAATGTCCTGTGCAATAGATTCCAATTAATATAACCACGTTCAATGGCCGTGTACCACCAATGATGTGTAACTGCTTTCCACTTGGCTTTATATGGCACTTCTTTGTTGCAGCTGCAACCAGGTCTATCGCCCCTTTGATAAAAATTTCAGTTACCCCAGGGAGAAGCTTTTAACTTTATTAAGCATTGAAGTCTGCACTTGTGTTCTTCTTTGGAAGAGCAGATCAAAAGCACACTTTCTAAGGAAGTAATCTGAAAAATTAGGATAGCACTTGTGGACTTTGGCAGTAATGTTTTTCTGTAATTGAAACCTAAGAAGCTGTGTCAACTGACTAGACTATTATGAACTTCTTAGCATTTAACAAACCTTTCTCTTTTTTTGAAAGTAAATAGGGTTCCTTGATTCTATTTAACCAGTTCTTTAGCATGCTGTGTTCTTTTTGTTGTGGTTAAGAAAACCTCAGTCCAGGTTTAAAGATAGGGAACTGACAATCAAGGAAAAAAGCAATTAGATGATCAAGTTGTGGTATAGAGAAAAGCCTGTGGTTTTCAGTTCTATCTCTGGCATTAACTCACTGTAAAAACTTAATTTTTCTGGGCCACAGTTTTTTCATCTTTTAAAAATGAAGAGAGGTTAGCTGATCTGTTAAGATTTCTGCTGAATTTGAAATTCTCTGAATTTAAATGTTGGTCCAGACACTGGCAACACCTCCTATTAGCTTTGAATCTCCTGTCTGTTTCCATCCCAGGTTTGGTTTGGCAAAGGAATAAATATGGTGCTGTTATATCTTTGAATTGAAAGGAGATATATCTGGAACACTGGTTAAAGTCAGAGTAGTACTGGGGCATGTGGGTGGCTCAGCTGGTTAAGCATCTGACTCTTGATTTTAGTTCAGGTCATGATCTTATGGTCATGAGATCAAGACCTACTTTAGGCTCTGCACTGATCGCGATCACGGAGCCTGCTTAAGATTCTCTCTCTCCTGGGGCACCTGGGTGGCTCAGTTGTTTAAGCGTTCGACTTTGGCTCAGGTCATGATCTCATGGTTCGTGAGTTTAAGCCCCATGTCGGGCTCTGTGATGACAGCTCAGAGCCTGGAGCCTGCTTCACATTCTGTCTCCCCCTCTCTTTGTCCCTCCCCCACTTGCCTTCTGTCTCTTTCTCTCTCTCAAATATAAATAAACACTAAAAAAATTGTTTTAATAAAAAAAAAGATTCTCTCTTTTCCTCTCCCTCTGGCCCTCTGCTGCTTGCTCTCTCTCTCTCTCTCTCTCTCTCTCTCTAAAAAAAAAAAAAGAAAAAAAAAGAAAGAAAGAAAGAAAAGAAAAGAAAAGAAAAGAAAAGAAAAAAAAAGAAAACCAGAGTGTTACTACTTCACAAAGATTGGACTGAGTCCTATTTCTCCCACAATCCCAAGCTGTTAGAATTTTGTGAAAAGCACTAGACAGACTTCTGTTGAGAAAATTGCCCCTTACACACACACATACACACACCCCACACACACTTCAGATTCCAATTTGTGGGATTTAGGTCCTTGGAAGGGGTACCCTGAATCAAAATGTAAACCACATATTGCCTATAGACTGAATATAATTCCTTGTAGCTTTTTGTCAATGGCTACTTCAAAGGTAAGCACTAAATGTAAAAGTATTCAAAATGTTTTAGTATTAAAAAGTTGGAACAATTTTGTAGACCAATTCTTTCTAAATTTTAAGTTGTAATGCTTAGGAATCAAGTTGGGGCCATGTTTTTCTTCAGGATCTTAATAATTATTACTAAGATAGGGTTAATATTATTAGAAACCTATTCTTGGGAGGTAGGGATTTAGGAGCCAAGTTTCTAATCTCAGACCTTCAGCAATTTATATTTAATATTGTACAGTTCACTTGTTCTGCCTGTCCTTTGTTTTCTTATCTTTTATATTACACCAAACCCCTACAAGTGTTAGGTTTTTAAAGGTTAATTACAGAGTGAAATCTGAAACCATTTAATTAAACTTTGTGTACTCAGTTGTTTTGAAATCTGCTGATGTATATCTTGAACATTGAATGGATCTTTGACTAATGCATGGTTTTGTAAAATTATTCATTGGTCATTGGGAAAATATTGGTTCACCAATTTATTCAGATCTTCTGAATGTTGACCCGTTTCATTATACAACATAAAAAATTGTGTTAATGTCACTATTATTCTCATTACAAAAGTCTTTCAAGTATTGAGAAATTGTAAATTTCACTGTGGTAAACTCAACTTTTCCAAAATTTAAATTTTCTCTTGAAGAAAATACCATCTGCTGTTTTCTTTGAAGTGACAGTTCAGCTTGTTCATTAAAAAAAAAAAAAGTAAAAGTCTACCAAATACCCAATCTGGTAATCCGTTATTTGTCTGTCACTCTTTTTTTCGAGTAAAAATGAAGTTTGATGAAAACACAAGGTGGTTCTGCTCATAGCTCTATTGCACAAATTTCTTTTCCTGGCGACAGGCATCATACTTCAGTATGCAGAAGTTCAGTGTATTTCCCATTTCATCATATGGAATATTAGTAAGATGTTTAGATTTAATAAAGTTAATCAATTTTAGTGCCTTATAAAGGACATTCTTACATGAGTGGACCTGGTATTTTATTTATATTATGAGCACATGATGGTGGAGAATGTAACTACCAGTGTGGTTTGGTGTCACTGCCTTGATTCTTCTTAAGGGACCAACAGTTTTGCCACCATTGGTTTTGCACCACTAGTAAACATTAACATAGTAAAGAAGAAAAATAACATCTTCAGTTTTATTATAAAAATAGTTTTGGCCTAGCAGACTCCCTGTAAGTGTCTTGGAGCCCTCAGGAGGATGCAGATTGCATTTAGAAAACCACTGGACTAGAGTGACTTTTCCCCTTCTCCATTTGTCAGAAGAACAGGCCAGCTTTTCCTTGCTCCATTTCTGGTTAAGTTGCTTCATCAGAAGTAAAGAATTGTTGACAATGAGGCTCACTCATTAGAAGCAGAGACCACTCCCTAATGACTAGATTGCCCTGTCTTACTGACTGAAACAGAGTTATTAAAAGTAAGAACTTGAACTAATACAGTCAGTAGCTGGTAAGCAGTATGCAATCTCTTCTCACTCTCCTTGCCTTTTTTTCCAAGGTGGGATAATAATATACAGAATTTAAAGAAATTCTTGTATGGGAAAAAGGCCAGGATTTGCATTTAGCTGGAGACCAAAGCCCATGTACTTGGCTACTACTTTATACTGACTCAAGTGCCGCTCTGAAAGTCAGTGATTCCAGAAAACAAATCTATTCCAGGAGTGGCAGGCGAGGCTGCTGGTAGTAGAGATAGGCCCCATAGACAGCCTTGAAAGTGTTTAGGACTAACACATATGGAAAGCATTTGGGTAAACTGGAAGGATTTTAGCAAATGCAACAGATAGAAAGTTTTTAATCACACAGAATGAGGCAACAGGACATGGTGGCTTAAAGAACAAGCTTTGAATATAAACTGTTCACAGCTCAGAACTACCATTATCCAGCTTTGTGATTTTGGGCAGGTTACGTAGCCTCTCTGTGCTTCAGTGTACTCATTCATAAGATGAAATGATTAGATATGATGATGATAATAATGCTCCCTGTTGAGGCTTCAGTTAGTAATGGTCTGGTAAGCAGTAGAGCATGTGGTAAGCAGTAATGAATCTTGGCCATTTAAATTATTCATAGGGCTGGGCACATGATAACCATGCAGTATAAATTGGCTATTATCATTTAACAAGCTGCCTCTTGCTTCTCATTACTGGTACAAACACAAGATTTGTTTGTTATTTATTTATTTGTTTGTTCCACACTGATTTACTGATCACTTACTATGTAACTGTCCCTGTGCTAGGTGATGAGCCTGCTTTGGTCCTATAGTTGCCAGCTCCAATATTATCTATTATTTCTTTTCCTCTCATCATAGAGAAGTAGTATGTTAGCTTTTCACAGGCTTGCTTAGATTGTGCAGTTCATGTCAATTACCAGATAATTTTCCTCTGTTTTTTTGTTTTGTTTTGTTTTGTTTTGTTTTATTTTTGTACAGATGAGAGCCAGCTTGTTAATAATTTCATTTTGATCCTTAGGCCAACATTTAAAATCAAACAGACATAGATTGGAAAGTAAGCATCTCCCATTTTCTAATATTGTTATTAAGATTTAAACATTCAAGCCTTGGGGAGCCTGGGTGGCTCAGTCAAGTGCCCGACTTTGGCTCAGGTCATGATCTCACGGTTTGTGGGCTTGATCCCCGTGCAGGACTCTGTGCTGATAGCTTGGAGCCTGCTTCAGATTCTGTCTCCCTCTCCTTCTGCTCTGTCTCTCTGTCTCTAAAATAAAATAAACATAAAAAAAAGTTTTTTTTTTAATTCAAGCCAAAAAATGTTTTATTTGGTTTGGTTTCTTTTATCAGCATAAAAACATAAGATAGTATGACATGGATGAGACATTGATGATTACATACAGATTATCTGAGAGGAAGAGCTCTAACATTTTCCATCACCTGTAACATACTCAGCAGCTCCTGAAAATACCTTAACTGAGTATATTCAGATGAAAATGGAGTCCTTCACTATTACCCATATCACAAATAAATTTCCTTAAAATGTAAAGATTCTCCCTAAGAAACCAAGAACATAAATGCTAACAATTTATTCACTGAAACCAAAAGTAAGATTTGAAAATTTAAAGAAGATAATTTTTGAACAGTAGGAAAAGCTAATCATTTTTATTTAACAGCTTTTAAAAGCTTCATTCTTCCTCGAAATTTAAATTGTTCCTAATCTTAGCAAACACTAAAAATGTACAAAAATCATAATACAGGTGTACAGGAAATGTGTTTTTAAAATTTCATGTCTGACAGATTTGAAAACTGAATCATATTTTAAATATATTAGGAAAAATCTCCATATAAAAGAATCACTAAGATGAACCCGTTCAGTAAGAATTTCTACTGTTAACCGCAGAAAAATTCTCTCTACAATTATATTTTGAGTGTCTAGATTTGTGTATTCCATGCATTTTGAGGTAAAATATGCTATAGTAGAGGCTATTATGCTTACACATATAATAGTAGAAGCTATTATTTATTATCAAGTTAGAATCACACCATGTCTCAGTCACTCTTTTGAAAAGTATCCTGACGGAAATAAACTGTAACGTGAGTCATGAACTGAGCTTGCCACCAGTGATGGAATTAATTTCAGCATGCATTCTCCTTGACCTCTTGGCACTGTTCAACGCTGTTGGCCACTCCCTTTCTTGAATGTGTTCTTGTTTTGTCTCATATTGACACACCTTTCAAATATTTTTCTCTCTGACCTTTTTGGCTGCTTTTTCATTTTCTGGTTTCTTCTTTTCTACTTCTGGGTATCAGAGCTCTTTAGGTCACAGTCCTGGGGGATTCTGTTTTTCAGAGTCCATACTTCAAGGATCCAAATTCTGGTCACAAAGCTTAAACTTACTATAGGTAAGAATTATGTGCCTATGTTTCTTAGTACATAAAAAGGAAATAATAGTAATATCTACTTCATGGGATCATTGTGAGGATTAAATAGTTATATTAATTAAATATTAATTAAAGAATTAAATACATATTTATATCTATCTATCTATCTATTTGGGCTTCATGCCCAACACAGAGCCCAATTTGAAGCCCAACATGGAGCTTGAACTCACAACTCTGAGACCAAGACCTGAGCTGAGATCAAGAGTCAGATGGTTAACCATCTGAGCCATCCAGGTGCCCTGGGATTAAGTATATTTTAAAAACATTTAAAGAATTTAGAATAGTGTCTGATATGTAATAGGCACTCAGTATGCTTTGTTTTTATTCTGCAATATATTCTCTTCCTAAGTAATTGTATCAATTTCCACCCATATGCTGATAATGCTAAATTTAGATCTCTAGTCCAGATGTCTCTTCTGAGGTTCAAATTTTATATTTATCTGACTACTCAGTATCTTCTCTTACATGGCTCTCAGATACTTCAAACCATGTTCAGAACTGAAAATTAAATGATTAACTTCCCTTCTTCTAAATCCCTTCCCCACCCCAAATTTGGTCCTCCTTAAGACATTACAGTATCAGCTAATGGCATCTTAACCACCTCTCTGTTCAAACAAAAACTGGATACTTAAATTTTTAAACATTTTAACTTTTTAACATGGAAAATTTGACCTACAAAAATAGAGACAATACCTGACTTCAACATTTGGCATGCCACTCTTGTTTTATTTATACTCCTACCAGTCTACCACATCCCAAACTGGATTAATTTGGAATGAATCCTGAACACTATACTATTTTGCACACAAGTATTTTCATATATGTCTCTAAAAAGATAAGGATTCTTTAAAAAAAACTTTATCAAAATATCATAGATTGACTCATAATTATTATTTTTTAAATTTTATAATTTTTTTCAAGTTTATTTATTTATTTTGAGAGAGACAGAGAATGTGAGAGGGGAAGGGGAGACAGAAAATCCCAAGCAGGCTCTGCACAGCACAGAACCCAACGTGGGGTTCAAACTCATGAGCCACAAGACCACGACCTGAGCCGAAACCAAGGCTCATCTAACTGAGCCACCCAGGCGCCCCTTATAATTATTTTTTTAATGTTGATTTAAATCAGAATCCAAATAAAGTCCACATATAGCAATTATTGATGTGTCTCTTACATTTATTTTAGCCTTTGTTATTCCTCCCCCTCCCCGCCCTTGTCCCAGAAATAGATTTGATGAAGAAACAGCCATTACCTTGTAGTTTCCCTTTGTCCTCTGTATTTTTTGTAATGTTCATCATGATAAGTGCACTCCTAACCCCCTTCACCTATTTCACCCATCCCCCTCACCCACCTCCCCTCTAGTAACCATCTGTTTATTTTCTATAATTAAGAGTCTGTTTTTGGTTTTGGTTTTGGTTTGTCTCTCTTTTTTTTCCTTTGTTCATTTGTTTTGTTTCTTAAATTCCACATGAGTGAAATCACATGGTATTTGTCTTTCTCTGACTTATTTTGCTTAGTATTATACTCTCTAGCTCCATCCCTGTTGTTTGCAAATGTCAAGATTTTATTCTTTTTTATGGCTGGATAATATTCCAATATATATTATATATATATATTATATATATATATATATATATATGTATACATGTATGTGTGTGTGTGTGTGTGTGTGTGTGTGTGTATACACATATTCTTTATCCATTCATCTAGAGATGGACACTTGGGCTGCTTCCATAGTGTGGCTGTTGTAAATAATGCTGCAATAGACACAGGGGTGCATATATCCCTTTGAATTAGTGTTTTTGTATTCTTTGGGTAAATACCCAGTGGTGTAATTACTAGATTGTGATTACTAGGGTAGCTTTATTTTTAACTTTTTGAGGAACCTCCATACTGTCCAGGTTTTCTTTTTTACATCTTCCATCATGAAGCAAGTAAAGTCTGTCTTTCTTATTTTTGTGATCTGGATAAACTTTTGATGGTCATTGTTTAGAGTAGATCCATTATGCCGACCATGGTTATAAAATGTTGTTCTATTGTTGCTTCTTCATTTATTGGCTGAAATACTTCTATAAAAAGAAACTTCCTGTCACAACTTTTGGTTACCCAGCAGTATGTTTTAAATGGGAAAGGCAAAATCCTCTATTCTTTCCCTTTACTTATCAGCTTTTAGCATAATGAGTTGATTCTGTATCATATTACATGGATGGCCAATGAACTTTTAACAATATTTTTACATGTTTCAATCCATTGCAGCAATTATATTTGTTGATGCTCAAATTATGCCATCTTTGACTAGTAGGAGTTTCTTCCAATTTGGCTCCTGATTCCTTCTGACAAACTTCAATAGTCTTTGGTAGCCTCATTGTTTTCTGGGATGATGAGATATTCCAGGATCACCTTAGACATTCCTTGCTTCAGCACTGAAATCATCTAGTTTTGCAAGGAACCCAGTGTTGGAAAGTGGTATTGAGATCAAAATCTTGATTTTTAAGAGCTCGCTCCTGCTGCATTTGTCATAATATCTAGGCTTGTTCAGAGCACAGAGCTAGGAAATACATAATATTTTAAAAGAGAAAATATGATTTCACAACATTTGAAATTTAAGGTTACAATATTTTTACTTAACTTCTTTGATCTTATATTTATGATGTTTTATACTACTGTAAAAAATATTGGTTGTTAATGGCATAAACATCATTACTTATTTTCTTCTTCCTAGATTGTATATAATAGTTTTCAAAATAACAAAACCAATGCTATCACTAGCAATATGATTGCTGAAAAAATTTTAAGATTTTTTTTTTACAGTTTGGGCCACCTGTGTAGCTCAGTTGGTTAAACATCTGACTCTTGATTTTGGTTCAGGTCATGATCTCACAGTTCATGAATTCAAGCTCCACATCCAGCTCTGTGCTGACATTGCAGAGCCTGCTTAGGATTCTCTCTCTCCCTCTCTCTCTACCCCTTCCCTGCTCATGCTCACTCTCCTTCTCAAAAATAAATAAACAAAAACCTAAAAGAAAGGTTTTTTTTTTTACATTTCTTGTATTTATGTTGGTCCTAAGGGTGTATCTGACTAGCCAAATAAAATTATTATGTTTTTAGTTCATTTGAAATAACTCTTTCTGTGTGATTATGCCATCAACTCATTGCATAGATTAATTTGTTTCATTTTGCTTCAGAGGTTTAGGGATTTCTTTTTTTAATAAGATCTTAATTTTTTAATTATGTAAAATATTTGTATTGTTCCAAAGAATTCTACCAAACAAGGTATATTCAAAGAGGTCAATCATCTATCTTCATCTTTATTATAGTTTCTTCTATCTATCTAGTATGTAGCCATTTAAAAACTTTTCTGCTAGCCTTCTATTTAAAAAAAAATTAGCAAAAACATACATGCCTTTGTATCCTCCCTGCTTTTAAAAGCATGTCATACATACTTTTCTTCAATTTGCTTTTTTCACTTGTCTGTATACTCTGGAGATCACTTTTATGTGAGTATATAAAAAGAGCCCTATTTCCTTTTATAGTCGTGTAGTACTTCATTGAATGGATATATCATGGTTTATTCAACCAGAATGCTTTTGATGGATGTTTGGATTATTTCCAGTTGTGTGTTGGTAAATGTTTAACAATTAGCTCTTCTTAGGGGAAAAAGTTCTGATTTCGAGTGTTTGCATATTTCTATGTGATGTAAATATTCCTACCATGGATGATTTCAAGCTACTAACATCATGTCACTGGATGTGAAGTTGGGAAGTGACATACAGTAGCATGCCATTATGTAGTATTCCCACCATTCATAATTCTCAAGAGACACGTAGTAATAAAACATAGTAAAATAACTAGAAATTGATGAATTTTGAGTACTTACTATCTCTGTTCTTACATATAAGGTATTTAATTGTAAGTTTATATAATTTAATTTTTTAAAAATGTTTATTTATTTTGACAAAGTGAAAGAGAGAGCACAACAAATGGAGGATGGGCAGAGAGAGAGGGAGAGAGAGAATCCAAGCAGGCTCTGTGGTAGCACAGAGCCTGATGTGGGACTCGATCTTACCAACAGTAAGATCATGACCTGAGCCGAAATCAAGAGTTGGACATTTAATGGACTGAGCCATCCAGGTGCCCCATATGTAGTTTAATTTTAAATCATTATGTTCAACAACCAGTTTACACAGTCCCTGATAATTTAACAACTAATTCTTGTAAGCAATACAGTCAGCTTTAGTATACTCATTGCTATTACAAATGTTGCTGTGATGAATAGGTTTGCAAATATATCAGTTTTGTATATTTGCCAGTTTATCTTTGGTATCAACTTTTACTGAGTCAAAAGATAAATGCTTAGGTTGCTAACTTCTCTTCCAAAGAGTCTGTGCAATTTGGCATTCCCATCAGCATTAAATGACATTGTTTCCTTGAGTCTCACCAACAGAATATGTTACCAAAATTTTGGATTTTTCCCTAAATAAGTGATCTTGTTATAGATCTCATTGGCATTTATCTTATTATGGATGGGGTTGACCATCTTTTCATATCTGTTAGTCACTACTGAAAGCTCCTTCCTGCCTCACTCCACATATGTAACCCACTATCAAGTATTTTTTTCTTTCTCAGTCTCATGGCACATCCTAGTAAAAGCTGAAATCTCATCTGGATTAATGTTTGGACTTCCTGTCTTGTCTTCCCACTCCATTTGTGCCTTTTCTGATCCATTCTCTACAGATCAGCCAGAGTAATCCTTCTGGTAAAAACAGAATCATATCTCACTTGCTTCTAATACTTCAAAGGCTTCCCACTAAACTTTAGATTCCAAATTTCTTAGATTGACCAATAGGCCATTGGAGAGAACTTTGTCACTGGAAAATATGGTGTGAAAATGGAAGGAGAGAATTTTTCTTACACTAGCATTGATTAAATATGTCATTAATTAGGGGGTCCTGGATAGCTCAGTTGGTTAAGCGTCCAACTTCAGCTCAGGTCATGATCTCGTGGTTTGTGAGGTGGAGCCCTATGTCGGGCTCTGTGCTGATACCTCAGAGCTTGGAACCTGCTTCGGATTCTCTGTCTCCCTCTCTCTCTGCCCTTCCCCCCGCTTACACTCTCTCTCTCAAAAGTAAATAAATATTAACAAAAATTTTAAAAAATGTTACTAATTACAGACTTATTAAATAAGGCTGGAGTTTATTTGGGAAGACTTTTTTTTAAGGGATACACCAACGTTTTATTCATTGAAAAGTATACACTCCAGAGTCCTTAGATATGCCAAGGACTCACATCTAAAGGCAGAGCCCTTGATTCAGGAATTATTCCCAGAAAGGGAGCTTTTAATCCCCACTCAGCCAAGCATTCCACATTGATTCCTACTGCAGTAACTGCCAGGGCATTTTCACTGTCACCGAAAAGGGGGGAAAAGGGCAAGGGAAAAGGTTCATATAGGACAGATGTACCTTTTCTTTAAGATTATCCAACGTGTTTTCCACCTGTAACTTGTCATTTTTGACACTTTCAAGTTCAGCTTCTGTCCTTTTGTATTGCTCTTGGACTTGACGTCCAAGACGTCATCTTCTCTGTGGGCTCTGCCTTGCTCTTGCTTCAGGGGTTCTACCTCATTCAGATAGAAATCGGGCTGCCAACGGAGGCTGTCATTTTCTTCCTTCAGAACTTCTGCCTGTGATATTAAGCTGATTTCCCAGTTTTTTTGTTCGTGTTGTTTCTTCTATTTCATCATCAGACATCGCCATCTCTTCTCACCTGATTCTCTTTAATTCATCATTATGTATGTTATGAATTTCCTCAGCTTGTTTGCACCAAACACTGATGTTTTTATGCTGGGCTTTTGTGAAATGGTCCCATGCCTTTTGTTTGGGGATGGAATGGCACACAGCTACTACCTGCTCCAATTGAATGAGGATTTATTCAGGAAGACTTCTTAAAGCAGGTGATGAATGTGACCTCATGGAAAGAAGAAGAATGTGTGCAAATGCCAGTAGGCAAGAAATAGCAAAGCTTTCCTGGCAATAGGAAGCAAGTGAGAGAGATAATAAGTGGAGAAGGAGCAGCGAGGTAGAGTCAGAGATTGAGAAAAGCTTAAGCTCCAGTGTTTGAGGCTTCCAGAAATAAATTCTAAAACAGGACTGCAAAATTTATGGTAAGCTTCAAAGACATCTGTTTGATACTTTAAACACCAAAAATATAATGAAATATAATTGTAACATTCACAAGATGATTACAGAATTTATACAAAAAATATTAATTCATAATAGGCCACAAGTAGTATAGTATAATAGTTTTATGAAGCATGTCTCTTTCAAATTGCTAGAGTATCCCTAACAAGGACTGTGCTATGGATTAAATTATGTGTTCTATTCTAGATTAGTCAGAGTTCTCCAGAGAAACAGAATTAATAGGATGTGTGTGTGTGTGTGTGTGTGTGTGTGTGCACTTGTGTATAAAGAAATCTATCATAGGGAATTGCCTTATGCAATTATGGAGGCTGGCAAGTCCCAAATCTGCAGGTTGGAGACCCTGGGGAGCCAATGGTGGTGTTTAGTTCCAAGTTTTGCAGATTGGAGATCCAGGAGAGGCAATGGTGCAGATGAAGTTAAAAGGTAGTCTGCTGGAGAATTCTCTTGCTCAAAGAGGCTGGTCGTTTGTTCTAGTCAGGCCTTCCCCTGATTTGATAAGGCCTACCCACATTATGGAGGGCAATCTGTTTTACACTGAGTTCACCAATTTAAATGTTAATCTCATCCAAAAACATCTTACAAGTTGACACATAAGATTTACCATCACAACCCCAATAAAGATACATTTAATTCCTAACCCCCTTACCTCAGAATGTGACCTTATTTGCAAATAGGATCTCTTCAGAGGTAATCAAGTTTAAGTGAGGTGTCCTTATCAAAAGGGGAAATTTGGACATAGACATGCACAGAAGGAAGACACAGAGATAATGCTACCTATAAACCAAGGAATCACTGCACTTCCAGAAGCTAGTAGAGACATGAGACAAGAGTCTCAGTTACAGCCTTCTAAAGGAACCAACTTCACTGACACCCTGGATTTAAACTTCTAGCCTCCAAAACTGTGAAACAATAAATTTCCGTTGCTTAAGCCCCCCAGTTTGTTGTACTTTGTTATGGCAGTCCCAAAAACTAAATGCAGAGCGTATGTATGACCTCCGTTGGAGATAGAATCCTAATTTGACACCATAAAGTTGACACTTAGACCAAATGTTTCTAGGTCAATTCACTAAAAGTAAGTTTTCCAAAACCTGTCAAGAACAGTTTAATGACAACCATTTCACCGTAGTAAAGGACAAGACTAAGACTTTGGAAATATCTTCAATAGTTCACCAAACTGCTCTACAATCATCCTTTCCACTTCAACTATTGGTAGACTCTAGTAGCTGCACATCTTAAAGCTTACATCTTACAAAATACGTGTGGTCACTTATGAAAACGGCTGGTCCATGGTAGCTGTAATCTACATTAGTGTGCTGACTCCCCCAAACTCTTAAGTCATTGTTGGATTCAAGTTACCCATTTAAACAGAATTTGGTGAAGGAAGAATCTGCTTTAGTTAGCAAACTAAACATTCTCCTTAAAATGAAAAAAAAAGTAATTCTGCTGACAGTGTGGTCCTATCATGTTCTTTGGATTTAGGTTCTGCGGATGTTTTAAGCTGTAAAGTTCTGTGTCTTCTGTTTCTTAACTGAGAGGCACTGTGGTATAGTGGATATGGTTATCAGAAAGCCTAATACTGTTGGCACTCACTAAATATTGTTGAAAGAATAAAATTCACAAGTCTTAGAGTCAGTCTAGATTTCAATTCCAGATCTACTTTCTAGCTGTTAGACCTAGGATTGGCCATTGAACTTCTCTGACTCTCAAGTTTCTGTTTCTCTAAAACAAGGGGGGAAACCCTCCAACTTTTTCTTTCTTCTGTTATCTTTCACATTATCTGCAAGAGTGTCTTCCTTTGGTAATTTTTAAAAAAAAATTTGTGATTTTTAAAAAATTAATAATTCCTGCTTTGTTTATTTCACAGAAATGGTGTGAAGACCAATGTGATGGTAAATATAAAAGTACTTGACAAAATATAAAGTAATACATGGATATAATAGATTATTATCCTGCTAGAAGCATCAACATTCTCAAAACAAATATCTCTCAGATTGAGTATTATGAAGGTATATATATGCTCTTTTTAAGACAAGAAAATGATTTTAATACTTGTTTGTAGTTTATACATGTATATATGCACATGTAGATTTTTGAAGCCTAGGATTGTAATTTATTTAAGTGTAAAGTATAACTTCTAGGGGCGCCTGGGTGGCTCAGTCGGTTAAGCGGCTTACTCTTGATTTTGGCTCAGGTCATCATCTCAGTCCATGAGTTGGGGCCCTGGGTTGGCCCTGCTTGGAATTCTGTCTCTCTGTCTCCCTCTCTGCCACTCCCTGATTGGTGATCTCTCTCTTTCTGCCTTTCTCTCTCTGTCTCTGTCTCTCTTTCTCTAAACAAACAAACATTTAAAAAAATGAAGTATAACTTCTATCCAGTTAAATAAAGTTCCTTTTTAGCATTGTATTACAGGATTGTAAACTGATACCTGAAATCCAAAAATATTTTTAGAATACAAAATCTTTTTCGTAACTGATTTATAGTAAAATTGGATTTGAACTATTTATAGTCTATTTATTGCACTTAATATGAATATTCATACATTGCATTGCAGAAGAAATATTTCATTCCTCCTACAAAGAGCTTAAGGAGGCCAGACCAATGAAGACTGGAAAATTAAAGAATAATATAAATGAGGTATTTAAGCTGCATATATTCAAAAGCTAAAATATTTAGTGCAAATGATAAGTTTCATGTGTTATTAGACAATAAATAAAATAAACAGAGACTCTAGTTCTGTCAACTTCTAGAAAGTTGAAAACAGTTTTATTGAATGATTCATGGTATGTTCAAATTCAACACAGTCCTAAAAAAAAAAGTACAGTTTCTGAAATGAATTTTAATTTTTCCTAAACAAAGAAAAGTAACCCTGATTCTTCAGAACTTTTCTTTCATCAAAGGTGAACCATCATATAATAAAGCTCTTTGTCCTGGATGCTTATGAAACTTTATTATTGTTCCGTGTATTGGGTCTGAAGAGGTGTAGGATCATTGTCAGTCTTAAGAAATAGAGAATTTGATTTCCAGATGTTGGCTTCAACTTAGAATAAGACTCATAGAGAGTTCTTGACCTTAATATTTGCTCAGCAATCTTTCACGGCTCTGGCATATTTCATCCCATTTTTACAAGGCACAGCTTTCCAAACCTTGCTTACTGCCTCTGGTGTTCCAGGGCAAGGTCAGACAGAGTGCCCTGTGTTAATGTTGGAAGTGTAGGCCTTAGCACCCTCAGTGAATGCTGCCAATATCCACAAAGATTTGTTATTTTCCTTTAGAAATAAAGCCCTATTTAAGCCTCAGACAAAAGATGTAAGCTTTCAGGTGCTTGTTTAAAAATCTAAAATGCTTTGAATTTTCAATCCATCTATCTTCCTTCACAGGTCTGTCTGCAACATGCAATTTATAAAAGAAAGGAATATTTTCCTCCAATAAATACTATATTGCTATTAGAAGACCCAATAAAAAGCGTTTTCACTGAGCAAACAACCATTGTAGGACAGTGATCAGGAAAAGAAAGTTTAGATTATAAGAAACTGGATTCAAATTCCAGTTCTGCCAGAGCGTCTGGGTGGCTCAGTTGGTTAAGCACCTGACTTCAGCTCAGGTCATGATCTCGTGGTTCACGAGTTCAAGCCCTGTGTCAGGCTCTGTGCTGACAGGTCAGAGCCTGGAGCCTGCCTCGGATTCTGTCTCTCTCTCTCTCTCTCTCTCTCTCTCTCTCTCTGCCCCTCCCCCACTTGTACTCTGTCTCTCTCTCTCAAAAATAAATAGAACATTAAAAAATTTAAAAAATCCAGTTCTGCCACCCCTACTTGTTCTGTGACTTTGGGCAAGTGACTCAACATCCTAGCCTCAGTTTTCCCATCTGTAAAATGGAGTCAATAATAATACCTATGGTAATAGAATATTGTGAATAATAAATGTAAAACATTTAGCAAATTTCTGGACATTATATGTAAGAACTCAAGAACTGTTAACTTCTTACCATTATTAGCAGTGAATAAACCTATAATATGTCAAAAACTTTAGCTTGCAAAATAGTCCATTGTTTGACCCTATTTCACTTCCGTCCACTTCAGTGGCTGCCACATGCCTCATGTTCTGTCCCCTTCAGTCTGTGGGAGCACATTTTTCATTGTACCTGAGAATTGTGAGAAAATCTCATGTTTCAATTATTCAAATGTTACTGACCAATGTGACTGTGACCTAGAGTGCTATCACAACTGTGCTCTCAGCCTCCGGTTTTTAAAGTGACATTAAATATACTTCTGCTGAGTCATTTTACTTGAAGAATCCCTTTTTCTCCCTCCAAACTAGAGAGACCTGACAGGGACTACCCCTCCGCCACTCTATTAAAACCCTCATCCTGTATCTTGTCAACAGGGAATGATAGAAACAAGGTTTATAGGCAATCCAACTTTTGTTAGACTGATCACGCTGGTTTTTCAATATATGAATATGAAACTTACAGACTGGCCCTCGCATTCTTCCCATTTTCTAGAACACAACACATCATCTAAAGCAAAAACTGAGTTCTCTGTTTCTCTTCTCGACTACCTACTATGTGCCAGGAAATTAAAATATTTGTTATTAAGGTACATTTTAAGTGCAGTAATATTCACTCTGCAAGCTTTGACAAATGCACACAAGTCCACCACAATTAAATTACGGAATAGTTCTCTCATTCCATATATTTCCCTGTGCTTTTTTTTTTTAATTTTTTTTTTTTTAACGTTTATTTTTGAGACAGAGAGAGACAGAGCATGAATGGGGGAGGGTCAGAGAGAGGGAGACACAGAATCTGAGACAGGCTCCAGGCTCTGAGCTGTCAGCACAGAGCCCGACGTGGGGCTTGAACTCACGGACCGCGAGATCATGACCCGAGCTGAAGTCAGCCGCTTAACCAACTAAGCCACCCAGGCGCCCCTTCCCTGTGCTTCTTAAGATCACCTCCTTCTGTGACCTCCAACTCCTGGCAGACATTGCTCTACTTTCTGTTTCTATAGTTTAGTCACTTTTCACATATATTGTCTCAGTTAATATTACCTAAACTCTGAGATAACAATAGTATTCTTGTGGAAGAGACAGAATTGACTATCTTTCTTTGCTCATTTCAATATTTTTATTTATTTATTTTATTTGCCATAAGTGATATTCTGTATCTTTTAGCTTTCTCATCAACACAGAGCCTTATAACAAAGTGTCTGGAAAAAAACAAAAACAAAAACCAACAGCTGCTATCAAGTCAAGTGATGAGTTTCATGGTTTCCCTCCCTCTAATTAAAATTTCTTTTCTTTATTTTTTCTTTATTCCTTTATTTCTTTAAAGGGGAGAGAATTTTCTTCTGATATCATATTCTTCCTTCTCAAAATGTGAAGTTTTATTATTCAATTTCTGTAACCTAAAACCATTAACTGTTTACCTATCTCTGACCCATTGAACTTCAACCATGAATGGGAAAGAAGAAGCAGTCAAACATGAATTTTATGATAATATTTTCAAGCTCATGCCAGACTCCCCTCAAAGACATCTTCTGTCTGGAAGAATTGACTAGGGATTCATTCATGCAAATGAGTTCAGGACTGTATTTATCTTGATTTGTCCAAGTTGGTTTTTTGAAAGCTAAAGTCCTGACCTTTTATCTCTCATTGTGAACAGCCACAATAAGATGGGAACAAAGAGAACATGGAATTTCCCAAAGTTAGAAGGCTTCTTTGATTGCCTTGCTGTGACTGGAGCTCAGCCATGTGTGGCTCCAAGCTTTAAATACTCAGGTTTCTGTGTGGGAACAGGGGTGTCTGTCTGGCTCAGTTGATAGAGCATGCAACTCTTGATCTTGGGGTCATGAGTTCAAGCCCCATGTTGAGTGTGCAGCCTACTTAAAAAAAAAAAAAAAGATTCTCTGTGAGAACAGTGGTGGTATGTGCCTGTGAGTTTAGCAGTCACATTAAACCAGCATCACAGATTTAGAAGAAGCTTCTTAACAATCTGTATAGCTATTTATTTATTTATTTATTTACTTATTTACTTTTTTATTTATTAATTTTTAGAGAGAGAGAAAGCACACAAGCAGGGGGACAATACACAGAAGATTAGCATGCCCTGTGCAAGAATAGCATGCAAATTTATGAAGTATTCCATGTCTTTAGAAATGGAAAGACATTCCATGCTCATGGATTGGAAGAACAAACATTATTAAAATGTCTATACTGCCCAAAGCAATATATACATTTAATTCCATCCCTATCAAAATGCCAATAGTATTTTTCACAGAACTAGAACAAATAATCCTAAAATTTGCGTGGAACCACAAAAAACCCTGAATATCCAAAGCAATCTTGAAAAAGAAAAGCAAAGCTAGAGGCACCACAATTCTGGACTTCAAGTTATATTACAAAGTAGTAATCAAAACAGTATGGTGATGGCACAAAAATAAACACACAGATCAGTTGAATACAATAGAAAATCCAGAAATAAACCCATAATTATATGGTCAATTAATCTTTGACAAAGAAGGCAAGAATATGCAAAGGGAAAAAGACAGTCTCTTCAGCAAATGGTACTGGGAAAAATAGACAGCAATATACAAAAGAAGAAAACTGCACCACTTTCTTACACCACACGTAAAAATACATTCGAAATGTATTAAAGGCCTAAATGTGAGACCTGAAATCTTAAAAATCCTCGAAGCAAGCACAGGCAGTAATTTCTCTGACATTTGCTATAGCAACTTTTTTTCTACATAGGTCCTCGAGGCAAGAGAAACAAAAGCAAAGACAAACTATTGGGACTACATCAAAATAAAAAGCTTCTGCTCATTGAAGGAAACAATCAACAAAACTAAATGGCAATCCACATAATGGGAGAAGATATCTGCAAATGACATATCCAATAAAGTGCTAGCACCCAAAACATATAAAGAACTTAACTCAACACCCAAAAAACAAATAATCCAATTACAAAATGGGCAGAAGACATGAACAAATATTTCTCCAACGCAGACAGACAGATGGTCAACAGATACATGAAAAGATGCTCAACATCACTCTTCTTCAGGGAAATGCAAATCAAAACTGCAATGAAATATCACTTCACACCTGTCAGAATGGCTAAAATTAACACAAGAAACAACAGGTGTTGGCAAGGATGTGGAGAAAAAGGAACGCTCTTGCAATGTTGGTGGGAATTTAAACTGGTGCAGCCAGTATGGAGGAAAACAGTATGGAGGTTCCTCAAAAGTTAAAAATAGAACTACCTTATGATCCAGCAATGGCACTACTGGGTATTTACCCAAAACTGCCAAAACACTTATTCAAAGCAATGCATGCACCCCTATGCTCATAGCAGCATTATTTACAATAGCCAAGAAGATATGGAAGCAGCCCAAGTGTACATCGATTGATACATGCATTAAAAAAAGAGGTGGTATATATAATACAATGGAATACTAGTCATCAGAAAGAATGAAATCTTGCCATTTTGCAATGACATGGATGGAGCTAGAGAACATAATGCTAAAGGAAATAAGTCAGTCAGAGAAAGGCAAATACCATAAGATTTCATTTATACGTGGAATTTAAGAAAAAAAACAAATGAGCAAAAGGGGAAAAAAAGAGAGAGAGACAGGCAAATCAAGAAACAGACTCGTAACTATAGAAAACTGATGTTACCAGAAGAGAGGTAGGCGGGAGGAATGAGTGAAATAGGTGATGGAGATTAAGGAGTGCACTTGTCTTGATGAGCACCAGGTGATTAAAATAAACACTTATGGGGTGCCTGGGTGGCTCAGTTAGTTGAACATCTGACTCTTGATTTTGGCTCAGGTCATGATTCCACACTGACAGCACAGAGCCTGCTTGGGATTCTCTCTCTCTCTTTCTGCCTCTCCCCCACTCACAATGCTTGCTCTCTCTCTATTTCCCTCTCTCTCAAAATAAATAAATAAACTTAAAAAAAAAACTTGAAAAAAACCCAAACAAAAAAGTAATTAATGGCTGGAAAGTCCCCAAATTTAGTGAAACATATACGTATATATTCAAGAAGCTTGGTGAATCATAAACAGGATAAATTCAGAGAAATCCACACCCAGGTGCATGAAATTCAAGCTGTTAAAAACTGAAGACAAAAAGTCCTGTACGGAGCTAGAGAAAAATGAAGCATTAAATATAAAGGAAAAGTGAGTTGAATAAATGAGAATTTCTCATTGAAAACGCCAGGCCAGAAGGAAGGGAATTGCCACAAGATTTTTAAAGTGCTGAAAGATATGAAGCCAGGGGCTCCTTGGTGGCTCAGTTGGTTTTGTGTAGGACTCTTGATTTTGGCTCAGGTTATGATCTCATGGTTCGTGGGATTGAGCCCTGTGTCAGGCTGTGTGCTGACAGCATGGAGCCAGATTGTGATTCTCTCTCTCCCTCTCTCTCTCTGCCCATCCTCCACTCATGCTCTCTCTCTCTCTCTCAAAATAAATAAATAAACTTAAAAAAAGAAAAGAATCCAGAGTTCTATATCCAGTAAAAATTTATTTCAGTTAATAAAGGTGAAATAAAGACATTCTTGATATGGGAAAACTAAAGGAATTCATCACTAGCAAACTGCTCTAAAAGAAACAATGGATGAATTCTTCAGATGGAAAAGAAATAACACCAGAGAGGAGCCTGAAACTGGAATGGTAAAAATGTGGGCAAATATAATATTCTCCTTAAGTTCTTTAAACAATATATGGCAGTTAAAAGCAAAAGTTGTAACATTGTCTAATGAGGTTTTCAATATATGTAGATTTATAATACATATGCCAACTGCAACATAAAGAGGGAGCACTAAAAGGATCTATATCTTGATCGGGTTTCTACATTCCACTTGAAGTGGTAAAATATTCATTTTAAGTAGATTGTGAAAACTTAACTATGTATATTATACTCCTTAGAGAAGCCAGTAAAAAATTATGCAAAGATACATAATTTAAAAACATAACAGGTACATTAAAATGGAGTACAGGGATTCCTGAGTGGCTCAGTTATTTAAGCATCTGACTCTTGGTTTCGGCTCAAGTCATGATCTCATGGTTTGTGTGTTGGAGCCCTGCATTGGGCTCTGTGTTGCCAATGTGGAGCCTTCTTGATATTCTCTCTTCCCCCACTTTGTCCCCCTCCTGCTCTCTCTCTCCCTTTCAAAATAAATAAATAAACTTAAAAAAATGGAGTACCAAAATTTCAAATAATCTAAAAGAGTGTAGGAAATGGAAACAGAGGAACAAAATACAAGAAGAAACCGAATGCAAATACTAAAATGATAGACCATAACTTCAGTAAATGTAAATGATCTAAACACACTAATTAAGAAAGAGAAATTTCCAGAATGGATAAAAAGCACCATGTGCTCCTACAAGAAATTTACTTTAAATTTAACAATATAGTAGATTAAAACCAAAAGGATAGAAAAAATATACAGTACAGACACTAATCAAAAGAAAGCTGAGCGACTAGATTAATATCAGACATAGTAGACTTCAGAACAAGGAAAATAACCAGGGATAATGATGGACATTACATAATGATAAAAGGGTTAGTTTATTAAGAAGTCATAATAATCCTAAATGTGTATGCACCTAGCAACAAAGCTCCAAAATATATTAAGAAAAAAGTGGTAGAACTAGACAAATAAAAATTATAGTTGGAGTCTTAAAACTCCTTCATCAGTAATTGGTAGAACAAGTAAAGAGCAAATTAACAAAGATATAGGACTGGAAAACACAATCAACCAACTGGATCTAATTAATATTCATAGACAATTCTACCCAATAACAGTAGAATATATTTTTTCTTCAATGCAGTAAGAACATTCACTAAAATAGGCAATATTCTGGGTCATAGAACAAAACTTAGAAAATTATGATTAATTGAAATCATACAAGGTATGTTCTCTGAATATAATGGAATCAAACTAAAAGAAACATGGCAATCCTGAGTATTAACCAGTAGTGATAGACTTTAGTAGATTAAGAGCTTGAATTCTGGTTTCAAAGAAGCAGATGTGAATTATGACTCTGTTACTTACATGTTTTGGAAACTTGGACAATTTACCTAATTTACTGCTTTCTTTTCTTTTAAAATTTTCTAATTTATAAAATAAGCTTAATAATGATGTCTACCTTACAATACTGTCAGGAATAAATCAATAATTCATTTATACAAAGTGCATAAGACAGTTTCATCACCTGTTTGTGTTCAATAAGCCTAGGTTCCTATTATGAGGAAAGAGCCATTGTTAGAGGCAAAGTACTGATAACAAAAGGTGATAGTAGCTATTGATTTTAAAATAAAATATGTGAAGGACTTCTTGCCATTAACCCAGCATAACATATTTTAACATTTTACTTGAATATCACCCATTTGTCATTGTGGAAATGTTTTTATTATAAGTAATACTGGGGATTGATTCACATTTCAGAGACCAAACTTTACCCAGCACTGGTAGACTGTATTTTCTAAGATTGAGTCACATAGCAACCCTCTTGACCACCTCCTCTTGACTGGTTGATTTTGTTGATGAAAATGTGAACCAGGATTGGGAGAGAGGATTCATTCATTTCAGATATTATTATTCAGCACCTACTTTGTAACAAGCACTATGTTAGCTAATGGGTAAATAGCACCAGAACTGATGGTCTAAAGTGGAAGCCAATACAACAAATTATAATTAAGTAAGGATTGGATGATATAACTGTTGATAGACAAAGAACACCTTGAGTTCAATTTCCCTTTGCAGTTGCTTTTCCATTATTCATTCTGGTAAGTGCTTAGGGTAGAAAATAGTGTATCAAAATATTTCCCTGGGCTGGTGGATGACAGGCAGGGTGGGGAAGGGAAACACCCTTCAGATGTGTCCCAGTATGTTCATAATGGTGTCATAGACCCAAAGAAGATTAGAACACACTGTTGTAAGCTCATCAACCAGATCATCTTTCAAATTCAGAGATGCCAAAAGATTTCAAGATTCCAAAATTAGGATCGCCTTGGTTTCTTCAAGTGAATATGTTTACCAGCATTGCCAGTATGATTTTATGAGTTATTCATCAAAAGCTGACCTGAGGGAAGGACTCTGCTCATGCAAAGTAGAAAAGAATTTTATTGTAAAGAAAATTACTTTCTATAACTAAAGTCTCTAATGGCATAACATTGTGGTTTCCAATAATGTACAGGAAACAGGTGTCTAATGAAGCCAGAAGAGACAGAGATAGAACTCAACATATGAAATGGGGGTTAAATCAAATCTCATGATCAGCATATGTAAATTGATTTCTCAGGTTATGAAGAGCATAAGGAGGTAGAGTGAAAAAGGAATTTTAATGACTGAAATAACTGACTTGTTGACCATACTATGGAGAAGCATGACTCTTTAGTTTTGGATCCTTCTGTATATGGTTATAAAAAGAGCAGGGAGTTAAAATTAGCATGAGCATTATTATTAGCTATTTTGTTAGGCTTAGCATCTTGCTGAATAGGATCATTCAATGTATTAAGCTTGAATCAGTTTCACAGAAACCTTTTTGTTTTTTAAAGTTTATTTATTTTGAGAGAGAGAGAGAGAGAGAGAGCGAGAGAGCATGAACAGAGGAGAGGGAGAGAGAGAGAGAGGGAGAGAAAGAGAGAGAATCCCAAGCAGGCCCTGCATGGTCAGCACAGAGCCTGATGTGGGACTCGAACCCATGAACTGTGAGATCACAACCTGAGCTGAAACCAAGAGTTGGATGCTTAACCAACTTAGCCACCCAGGTGCACCTCATGGAAACTTTCAACAGGCAAGATAAACTCCTATTTTTATGGTAGATCTCCAAAACTCTAAGAACAGTGGCCCAACCTATTAATGAGAACAACGCCGTCTTGCTGGGCTGGCAATGCCTCATGGATTGCATATAATTGAATAACATACTGAACATATAATTGAGAAACATACTGCACATGTCTTTGTGGATTTAGAAATGTTGGATAATCTTAAAAATTAGAAGATTCTCGAAAGAGAATATTAGTATAAAGTTTTATAAAGTATGCACAGGTACATTTATTCCATCTTGACAAGAACTAGTAGTAAGAGAGGTTATTTATTTTTTTATGGATAATCAATCTGAAGCTCAGAGAGTTTAAGTGACTTACCAAAGTTCAAATTATTGGGAAGTGCTAAACTAATACGGATATGTAAATAATCTCTATGGAAATATAGTTCAAAGAGGCACACATTTACAACAACTTTCAGAGACACCACTGTTGTATAAATACCAAATAATTTTATGTTGAGATCTTGTTTTTGGCTTGGTAAATGTAAACAAATGATTAAATTATTAATTACCATCAATAAATGACATATTAAGCTTTCATTTGTGTTTTGCTTACATAAATAATACGAACTGATAGTAGAATAATTTTAAAAGAGAAATAAACCAAAAGAATATTATCCATCCCTCAAATTTTTGGCCAGAGAAATCACTGATAAATTTTAATATGTATCTTTCTTTTTTTTCAAAAATTTTATTTTTAAGTAATCTCTACACCCAACATGGGGCTCGAACTTACAACCCTAGATCAAGGGTTGTGTGCTCCACCAACTGAGCCAGCCAGGCACCTCTAAGGTGTATCTTTCTAGTGTTTCATATAAGTGTGTGTGTACACACTAAAATATATGTAAGTATAATAAAACATAACCTGCAGACATATATATGCACACTTAAAATATGTATGCATTTTTTGGGGTGTGTGGGTTGCTCAGTCAGCTAATCATCTGACTCTTGGTTTCTGCTCAGGTCATGATCTCATCTTTATGAGACTGAGTGTCTCACAGGGCTCTGAGCTGGGCATGAAGCCCGTGTAAGTTTCTCCCTCCCCCCCTGCCCCTCCTCCACTCTTGTGCGCATGCTTGTGTGTGCTCTCTTTCAAATAAATTAATTATCAATAAAAATATTTATGTATTTTTAATTTCTACACCATATACATTTATATATATACACCTGTAAAATAAAATAAGACTATTCTATATATTCTACTTAAGTACTGATTTTTGAACTTGTCATGGACATCTTTTCATTCACTAAATATACTTTAATAACATTTTTTATGGCAAAAATTGTTGAACATTTTAGATTGCTATTATGAATAGTACTGTGATGAACATCCTTGTAGTTTTAATTTTGCCTGCATTCTCAATTATTTCCTTAAGGCAAATCTCTAAGCTTGAATTTTGATGCTTGTTGACATATTGTCCTTCAGGAAGTCATACTTCCATCAGCAGTGTGTATGAGACTGCTTGTTTCCTTACACACACGCTAATATAGAATATTTTCAGGTTAGCAATTGGCATTTGTTAACATCCCTGCGTGCCCATAGTTCTGTCCTCTTGAGGATCTTGTGTTCTAAGTGACTGATCCTGAGATACATGTGCATAGGGGAGTGACAGGCAGACCAGCTGGGTTTCGAGGTTTAACAAGATAATCCATGTTCAGCATGTGGCAGAGTATCTATATGTAGTAAATGTTAAGTATATGGTAGCTATTTATTACTGTTGTTATTTTAACTTGGAATCTTCCCCTTCATCTCCATCAGGAAAAGTCTTATTCTTTCAGCACCCAAATAAAATATAATATTTTAGTCATCTTTCTTGATTTCCCCAAGGATGATTTAGACCCTTTCTCTTTGCGCTCAGTGCACTTTGTATATATTTCTGTTGTAGGTCATATCACATTGTAACATAATTATTCTTTTATCTCTTTGACTCTCTCAGTACATTGTGAATGCCTGTGAATAAGAGCCGTGTCTTATCTCTTCCCACAGCACTGAGCACAGGCTCTGACATATGGTAGCAATGCAATAAATGTTTGTTACATGAGTAAATGGTTGGAAAGCAAAAGAATAAAGATTTTGCTCTTCAGATGGGTGACTTGTGCCTTCCTTATGACTCTGCATCATAGGGCTTAAGTTTGGAAGAAAGTGGGTAAGGACTATGCTTCTAGTTTCCTTGGAAGTTGGCAATAGAATTAAAATATGAAGCAGCTATGGGGAAAACTATGGCTGAGGGTGTCATTGGAAGTTTCATCACAATACCAGTGGTGTGTGGATTTGAGTTACTAACAGCGCTTTCTTTTCATCCTGTTTAGTAAGAGTATGCCATTGAAGAGGAGAAACCTGCCAATTTCTTTAAAGGAAGGAAAGCTAGCAGATTCTCGTGGGGGTGTCTACCGAGAGTACATCCCTCATCCCTAATCCACTTGGATGGGCCATTTTACCACTGTTATTCCACCTCCTCCAGGACATAATTGAGCCAGAGTAGATACCTGATTCAAGAGAAACTAATCCATTGATATACAACTCAGCGTTTGTCCCTTGGGAATTGGGAATTTGGACTCACAGGTGCTGGCACTAATTAATTCCTGCTAGACCTGAGAGAACATGTAGGGACACTCAGTGTGGCAGACTTGGCTTTGTGTACCAAGTAGCCAAATAAGCACTTCTGCAGAGCAAGAATGACATAAATGTGCACAGTGAAAGAAAAGCATGCAATCCCATACAGTGAAAGAGGTTGAGGAAGAGAAAGAAAAGAAAGAGAAAAAGAGAAAGAGAAAAAGAGTTAGCTGCCCGCACTGTCTGGTCCTGGCTCTGGTTCTGTGTGGGGCTTCACCGGGTTCTGTAAGTCCCAGAAGATATCCTTAGATTAATTTAGAACATTTTCCATATACTCTTACTATCTGAGTGGTGTTTGTTACTTTTAATCCAAGGAATTTTCAGCAAGGCAATAAATTGTTGGTTTTACATAATGCTTGATGCAAAAGTTAGGCTTAAGGACATTTAGCCAAGGTGTCAAGCTGGGGTCTCAAAAAGACTTTCTGTCTTGATTGTGATCCAAATAGGTCTTGGAATGTACCCTGGCCCCACACTGATCCTAATGTATCCCAGAGAATCTCAGAATTTATGGGCCAGCCTTGCATTTGAGCACATTGGTAGAACAAAGAATTAAGGACCTTTGGATTAGAAACAGCCTGCTGACATAGGGCAGAAGATGCAAGGTTTGCTAACTTCCTGGACAAAAATTAAAAATACACCTGTTGGGTGACTTATTCAAACTTTTGAGACTGAAAGGGCACTATTAATAGTTACACCAGAACAACAGTTATGAAGTGGATCTGTCTTCAGAAAATACAGCAGTATTATCACCACATCTTTGGGAAATTTGCAGTGATTTACATATATATTTAGTTAGCAAAGGTTTTAAGAACCACTATTTATTTTTATTTGGGAATAACTCATTTATTCTTGTTGTTTAAAAAAAGTCTTTTTTATCATAGACAAAAATTATAAAATGTAGACAAGCAGAGAGAATGCAGTAAAAAACCCTGTCACTTCTTAAGGATAATGCCTATTAATATTTTGGCATATATCTTTCTAGATTTGTCTAATTATGCATATGATATATTAAAATAAAAATTGGATCATATTTTACATATTCTTGTATAAATTGCTTTTTAAAAAATTGCTTTTTAATGTCCTTACACATCAATATCATTTTTAATGGTTATTTCCTGATTTATTTATGATGTACCATAATTTGTTTAACAAGTCTTTATTCTTGGCTGTTTAGTCTTTCTCCATTCTTCTTAATTGTGCTTTAAAAGGCCTCTTTTCTCCTGCAATATTTTTTCTTATAAAGTAAATGCAGGAAAGTGGAGGTGATTTGCACAGAGGATCATGCCTTCAAAGATCTTTCAGGTTAGACTGTACACATAAGTCTATTAAAGCATTTTAAGTGGTCATCAATTCAAATGTCAGGTTTCAATTTTTTTTTTTCTTTCCTGGAAGACAAAGGGAAGCATTTGGAAGCAGGACCTGGGCACCCCCTTGTGTCACCTGGGTGGAATGTCCTGCCAACATTCAACATCCCTCTGCAGAAGAACAGATCTTCCCAATGCTGAGGAAGAAGCAGATTTTACAAAAAACACTGTGATGGAAATCATATAAAGACGGTGTAATTTGTCCTTATATGCTTAGAGATTTTTCTTACCATGAAGTGGATCTGGCTTTTGAGTGTCATTAGATATAATTCTCTTTTTATCATGGTTAACCTTTGGTACAAAATTCTTTTGCATGATTGAAAAAAAAAATTTAAACATACTCATTGTAGAAAATGTAGAAAGTTGTTGAAAAATAATTGTATTACCGTGACTTGGAAATAACAACTATTAACATTTTGATGTATTTTCTTCCAATATTTTTTCTGTATTTATACATATATAATTTTTTTTAAAGTAGGTTCCACGCTGCATGTGACCCTGAGCTGAAGACCTGAGCTGAGATCAAGAGTCAGACACTGAACTGAATGAGCCACCTAGGTGCCCCTACATATATAAATTATGTAACAGTATAATAAAGGTTTTAGAGCATTATTAAGTATTATAGTATTATAAGGACTTTCTTCTTACCTTTTTAAAACTTGACCTTAAATTGTTATTATTGGAAAGTCAGGTTCTGTATCTTTCATGTTCACTGCTGAATCTCCAGTGCCTAGCAAGATAGATGGCACATTAGTAAAAACTTGATATTTATTTGATTACTGAATCTTAGTATATGTTGTAATTTTCTTAACCATTCCTTTCTTGCACATCATTTCCTGTTTTTTTCACTATTGTAAATCACATGATGATGAACTTCTTTATGCATTAGCTTTATCTACCTTCATGAGTTTTTTCCCTCATGTAAGATTTTTTAGATGCAATCATTAGATCAAAAGGATCTACATATAAAGATTCCAATTACATGGTGCCAGACTACTTTCCAATTCACCCAACACCAGCAGGACTTATAAATAAATGGCAGAGCTATAAAATCCAACTAAAACCTTCACTCTGAAGCCTGGGTCCTTGGCACAATTCTATGCCGCTTCTCTATCAACCTAGTTACAAAATGATTGAACAGTGGTAATCTAAAGATTCTGAATAATTAATTCTGGTTTATCAAGCCAATAATTCTAGTACAAAAAGAGTTTCGTAGGGCTTTAATTTAATGAAGCCCTTCTGACTCATGATAACAGGGCCACTGCTAGTCCAAATGGCACTTCTATATAAAAAATGACCCTTCTCCAACATATTTCAATACCTCTGCAGGAAAATTTTCTTAATCAATACAAACACCTATGAATATAGAGATGTGAGTTGCATTCTCTCGACCCATGAGGCATAAAACCTGGACTACTGTGTTTCCTAACCTTTTAGGAATTCTCTGTTCAATCCAGACTAGAATTGTGTGAGAATACAATGTCAACCTCAGTAGACTATGTGTTTTAGAAGCCTCTTTTTGAAAATTATTACAACTTTCATCCTTCTTTTAGTCTCCTGGATCCTCTTTGTGTCTCTTCATTTTTATAATGTTTCTGCAATCTCATCTACAAATCATGTTCTGGGGTCATAAATCCTCTCAGCTTAAATAATGATGAGGGGAAATTTTATTTTAAAATAAAATCATTTATTTTCAATTATTTATAAACTATTTGCAATTTTAATATATATATTGTATATGTAAATATATATTTATATATATATAAATATATACTGTATATAAAAGCCAGTTTCATGTGTGCATGTTTATTTGAAACAACTTTAAAAACATAAATTTATTAAAGAAATCATACCATTTTATTTCTCTGATATATTCAGCCAGAGAATTTTTTAATTTTCTTAATGTTTATTTTTGAGACAGAGAGACAGAACATGAGTGGGGGAGGGGAAGACAGAGAGGGGGACACAGAATCCAAAGCAGGCTCCAGGCTCTGAGCTGTCAGCACACAGCCTGATGCAGGGCTCGAACTCATCAAACACGAGATCATGACCTGAGTTGAAGTCAATGCTCAACCAACTGAGCCACCCAGGCATCCCTCAGCCAGAGAATTTCTATTGTCAATTTGATTATCTGGCCCTTTATTGGATGAAATTCCACCAATTTTAAAAGTATATTTTATATTCAACCTTGACATCTCAGCTTCTAAATGTAAACTTGTGAATATAAGCAGTGTCTTCACCCAGAGGTATTATTATTATAATAAAAATTATTTATAAATATTATATTATGAGTGGCCTAACAAGTTGAACAATTGTGACAACATCTGTACCTTGACTTTTAATTATTGAAACATTGTTGATGTACTCCTATACTGGAAGAAAAATTTTAAAGGGCATGATTTAATTCAAATAACACTGTGAGACTTTTTTACTCAGTAGATGCAGGTGAATAATTTCACTGAAACTAGAATTTTCTCTTCTATTTTGTTCTGCTGCTGCCATCTAGAGTAAAAGTGAAGCAAAGGAAACATGTTAACCAAGCAATGGAGAGAATCCAGATTCAATTGGAAACAGGGAACAGCGAGGGACATTTCCCAGAGCTGCTGTGAGCACAAATGGTGAATAAGTAGTATCTGCTTACAGTAGCTTCTGCCTTCCTCTTTTTGTCCCCTTTTCTCTTATTTGCCAGTATCTTTCAGGGTTCCTGGGCCTGAAGATGCTATTTTTAACTTCTTATTAAAATGTGCTTTCTGGACAGGATCTAATAAATACATTCATACTCAGGTATAAAAGATAAATAAACTAGATCCGTGACCTGTCACCTCTCTACATCCAGGTAGGGATAGTTTTGGTTGAGTGTATTCAGATGCAAATGGCAATACAATGATAAAGCCTTGAGGATTTATCTAGTTTTGTTCTCTGTATCTGGCTTTCAGCAAGACCACCCGTAACTCCACTGATGAGGACATCATGTGAGACCTCGACATTAGTATACAAAAGACCTGTTGCACGGGCTTTCTCTGATGACTCTATGATGTGCTCTCATTGCATCCAGAACTTTGCTAAGAGAGCTTCTCTCTCACTTTATAGTAACTGTTTCATTGTCTGTCTACCCCATTAGGTTATAAGGCTTCCTAGGGCAGAAAATGATGTAGCTCTTATGTTGAGTTAACATTCCATAAATGAGCTATGAAAAAAGCCCATAATAATGAAGAAACAGTATTATCTTTTAAAATTTATTTGAGTTTCTTGTTCTCAAAGTAATTTAATATGGAATATTATTGTAATGCCATTAAAATTCAGGCAAATAGAGCAGTCTACAGAAAAGAGCAACATTTAAACTGTTACAGAGTTATAAAATTTGAATTTGCTATTACTGTTATCAGCATCACTTAAACCATACCTATCATTAGATGCCATGTTTGAATAAACCGCAATAAATTTCCGAAGTGCAGGTGTGCCACCGGCATTGAAGCTATAATATCCTTATTCTCAGCAGTTAAATATATGATGAGTTAGATGAGAACGGAATATCTACATAATCACTCTAGGTGGAGCAAATAGTAGAACAACAACAGCAATGGAAAAAGGAAGTTACAAAATCAGGAGAGATCAGGACAAATATAAACACTAAAAAAAAGCATCATTTATATTTATTGCTAATAACAACAGTGGCAGATAAGGCTCTGCTGGTCTAGTGAAGGGCCTTCGAATCAGAGGCCGTGGAAACCCTGAGGAAGGACCACTGATGAGCTGAATGACAATAAAGTTTATTTATGTGGCAAGAATTTCTACGGTACTTACTAATCAGACATATACAAGATTCTAGTTATATTCATCACTAACATAACCTTCGATTATGAGAGACCACTGGAAAAATGTCCAACTAATCTAAGTTCAATAATAATGGAAAGATCTTAACATTAATCAGCCTTCTTTGGGGGCTATTCATGGTTCCAGTTTAAATGGAGTACTGTCATAATCTCATTTGTCTCCCTCCCCCCTTTTTTCCTTCTTTCTTTTTCCTTCTCCCAAGCAGCTATGAGGGTAGTGTAAATTATTATTCCTCTACAGGATTATTCCATTCCTATGCTAGCATCCATCTTTTGAGAACACCAAAACTTTCCAGCTACAACCTATTCCCCTTGCTTCTACTTCATCTCCCATTCTCTTTTTAACACATTCCAATAAAGATTTTTGATCTCATCATTCCATTTTGTCCTTACCATATTATTTTTAAAGATGATCAAATATATGTATCTTCCCAGTATCTATCAATTGTCTATTTTCTATTCTCATCTTACTTGACTTCTCATCAGTATTTGAAACTGTTGATCATTCTCATCTTTTTGAAAAAAGTTTTTTCTCTAGTGTCCTGCTCTAACACACTCAGCTGGTTTGCCTATCCACTCTGTGGGTAGTCTTTTTCTACCAGAATTCCACATGTTTGGGTTGTTTCCAATAATTTGCTATTACAAAAAGTGGTGCAATAACAACCTTCCATAGATGTCATTTTACATATCTAGGACTGTATTTCTAGGATGTATTCCTAGAATCAAAGAAGATATGCAATAGTAGTTTTGGCAGTAATGTTAAATTGTCCTCCATAGTGACTGTACCATATTGTATTCCTCCAGCAATGTCTGAGAGTGACTTTTTCTCAAAGCGTTTTCAACAGTGTGTTAATTTTTTAACCATTGCCAAACAAATAGGTGAAATATAGTATGACAACATAGTTTTAATTTGCATTTCTCTCATAATGAGCTGATGAGAATTTTTATGTATTTAAGACACATTTGTTTTTTTTTTTTAAACGTTTTTCTAAAAATTTTATGTTTATTTTTGAAAGAGAGAGAGTGCAAGCAGGGGAGGGACAGAGACAAAAGGAGACGCAGAATCTGAAGCAGACTCCAGGCTCCGAGCTATCAGCACAGAGCCCGATGGGGGGCTCAAACCCACAAACCTTGAGACCATGACCTGAATCAAAGTTGGATGCTTAACTGACTGAGCCACCCAGGTGCCCCTATTTAAGAGACATTTGTATTTATTTTTTTATAAACTATTGATATCTTTTACATTTTTCTATTGTGTTTTTGTTGCTTTTCTTGCTAATTTATAAAACCTAAATATATGTTTTGGAATTTATCCCTTTCCATTGATATGAGTTACAAATAATTATTTCCTGTTTGTCATTTTATTTTTTTTTTCTTGTGCTCTTTTTTCCCACAAAGAAATTTAAAAAATTTCACAGGGTCAAAATCATTGATTTTTCTTAGACGGCTTCTAAAATGTAAAAGCCCATCCCCCTACCCCCACTTCCAAAAACTCTTCCTTACCGTGCAATTATGAAAAATATTTCCTATGGTTTCTTACAGTTCTTTATGGCTTACATTTCTACATTTAAATCTTGGATTCTCTGGAGTCCATTTTGAAGATGTGAGGAATGAACCAAAACTTCCTTCCCCAACTGCTGCTAGTTCCTCCCTCCCTCACTTCATAGGTGCTCAAGTGACACGCTTGGTCGTATTAATTAATTAATTCTGCAACAAGCTTTCTTGTTTCCATTTGGTCCAGGGCTTGGGTGAGGGGTTAGAAGGCTGCCCAGTGGCTTCAGGGAGAGGTGAAGGCAGAAGCCCTGACGCCAGGGGGATGCCAGAGGAGCCCCTCAAAGGCGGCTGGGCTCTGGGGGCTTCCAGTCTTGCTTGAGGGTGAGCCTTCCCGAGATATTCATCCAGCCCAGCCCAGCCCAGCCCAGCCCAGCCTCAGGGCCAGACAGCCTGAAGCAGTTACTTACTCAGGTGGTCGCCCCTCTTCTTCGCGAGTTTCACCTGCTCATCCAGGAAGTGGTTTTCCGGGAAGTCAGTGAGTCTGCGCAGGCAGAACCCAGGGCGCGCAGATATAAAAGGGCCTGGCTCTGGTTCTTCTCCAGGTTGGAGGCGGTTTCCGTGGTATCCGGGGTTTTATCCCACTTACCTTGAGTCGGCTTCTGACTGCAAGGGAGCGCGGCGGCTGCTCTGGTTTTGCAACTTCAGTGGACTCTGGGTAGCCTTGCAGGTCTCCTTAACAGAAGTGGCCCACGCCTTCAGAGCCACGCGGTGGGTGGAAATAGAAGCCAGAGAGAGGTAGGTGTAAGAGGCCCGCAGATGCCTCTGGACGAAGCACTTGGCAGTGGCTTCCATCCGGGTGGAATAATTCTCACAAATCTGGGAGTTCACGGTTGATAGGTTTAAATAAAGAGCTAGGGGCGCCTGGGTGGCGCAGTCGGTTAAGCGTCTGACTTCAGCCAGGTCACGATCTCGCGGTCCGTGAGTTCGAGCCCCGCGTCAGGCTCTGGGCTGATGGCTCGGAACCTGGAGCCTGTTTCGGATTCTGTGTCTCCCTCTCTCTCTGCCCCTCCCCCGTTCATGCTCTGTCTCTCTCTGTCCCAAAAATAAATAAAAAAACATTAAAAAAAATTTTTTTTTAAATAAAGAGCTAAAGTCAGAAAACGGTGTTGGCTGGTCCCAGAGGCAGAGGATGGCTGAGATGGTTCTGTGGGTTGTGACAGGTTGGAGGGTGGTTGGAAGCCGGAAGATGGGGTGTCTCTGGGTCTGTTCTATGAGAACAGCAAGAGATGAACAATCTGCAGGACTGACCTGCCATCCACTTGCTCATTTTAAATCTACTTATTTAACTGGTTTAAAATGCTGCTTTTAATCACAATTTACTTTATGCTTTTTGGTCCGTTTTCTGGACTTCCTTTTCTATTCTTTTTTTTTTTTTTTTGGCCTTTCCTGTTCTATTGAGCTGTTTGTATATTCATATGCAAGTGCAATACTGTTGTTATTTTTATACTAAATATCTTTTTTTAATACTAAATATCTTGTAGGGACAGTCTTCTTGCTCTTGTTTTTCAAACAAAATCCTGTCAATTCTTTTTTACTTTTCCAGTGAATTGCAGCTTATTTAGTTCAAAACATATCTGTTAATCTTTTTACTGGGATTGCATTTTATATAAAGATTAATTTGGGGAGTATTAACCGGCTTTTTGAAGTTTAATGCTCATACACAAGGACATGTTATGCCAATATATCTGTTCATGCTTCCTGTTCCACAATAATGTTTTAAAGTTTTCCTCATATAGATCTTGCATATTTCTTGCTAAGTTTTTAAGTATTATATCCTTTATTGGTTGCTATTTGTGACCTGTCTTTTATCTTACATGAGGTTGTTTTTCATCCCACAGAAAATTTCCATTTTGAGGTAATCGTACTTTCAGCATTTACCAACATTTTCCTTTATGGTTTTGCAATTCATGTAAAATTTAATTAAGAAGACTTTCCTTACTCCAAGCCTTACCTAAAATTCTGAGAAAATTATATTTTAGTCTATAATTAAGAGGAATTTTAGTTCATGTCCATAGGGCCATAGAAATTTACACTTAATTTAGTGAATTTATTTAATATTGTATTTTTTCTTTAGCTTTCTATTTTTAGAAATTTCAAATTTACAGAATATTATAATTTTTTTATGTTTTATTTATTTTTGAGAGTGAGAGAGACAGAACATGAGTGGGAAAGGGGCAAAGAGAGAGGGAGACACAGAATCTGAAGCAGGCTCCAGGCTCCGAGCTGTCAGCACAGAGCCCAACGTGGGGCTCCAACTCTTGGACCACGAGATCATGACCTGAGCCAAAGTCTGCCGCTTAACCGACTGAGCCACTCAGGTGCCCCATTTTACAGAATATTTTAATGAACAGTGCAATAAAGGGTCAGTTAAGTGTCCTTCTTTGATTTCGGCTCAGGTCATGATCTCATGGTTTGTGAGCCCTGTATCAGGCTCTGTGCTGACAGTGCAGAGCCTGCTTGGGATTCTCTTTCTCCCTCTCTCTGTGCCCCTCCCATTCTCTCTCTCTCAAAATAAATAAATAAACTTAAAAAATAAATAAATAAAATTACAGAAAAACAATAAGAAAAAAAGAAAAACAATAAGAAAATATAGAGGGCAGCAGTATAATGTTTAGAAACAATAAATAATGAAATCAATTTTCTACTTATTGAGATTATTAATCTTGATGGTATAGATTTATTGGATAAATCATTCAAAAGGTTTGATGTAGTTATGTCAAGACATGGACAAGTTCTGGGGTTGTACATTTTAATACATGGCACTATTACTGTTCATATCAGAGTAGTTTTATTGTCCCTTTGATTTCTTCTTTAATACAAAGTGATTAAAATGGGATTTTATAATTTTAAAACAGACATATATATGTATTTGGATATCATTATAATTTCTAATTTTATTGCATTGTGATAAATGAATTTAGTCTATATGCTGTCGGTCTGCTTTTCAGATATATTGAGATTTTTCTTATTGGCCTATATGTGATCCTAATTGGGCCCTCTCCTTCTCTTCAGAGCTAACAGTTATCTTGGATTTTGTCTTTAACATCACCTCACTTTTCTTCAATATATTGTTTAGTTTTGCCTGTTTTTGACCTTTATATAAATGGAATATTACTATTTGAACTCTTATGATATGCTTTCCCCATAAAATGTTTTTTGTAATCCCTACATGTTAATGTGTGTAGTTCTATTAATTGCCTTCATTGCTAGAAAGTATTAGAGATACTAATTTTTTGAAAATTTATTTTTTTCAATTGTTGATGGGTATTTGAGTTGATTCCTGATTTTTTTTTTTAATCCATTACTAAACAAAAACAAAAACTGAGCTATGAGCATGGCTTTCCTGATAGTTCATGCCTGACTTCTCTAGATAGATTTTGTGTCATTGCATCCAGTCTGACAGTTTTTATCTTTTAAGTGGAGAATTTAGTCCTTTTAGATTGATTATGATTATTGATATATTTGAATTTTTTAATGGATCTGAATGTGAGTCGCTAAGCATTGTCAGTTTGCTTTCCAGAATTTGTGTGCTAGTTTATACTTTTGCCAGTAGTGCTCGTGGGTTACCATTCCCCCCCTTACCAACATATGTTGTTATTTGCTTGCCTAATACTTGTCATTTGTCATTTTTACGTATCTTGTTTTAATTTGCATTTCTCATATAACCAGGGAGGTTGAAGATTGATATCATACCTATAAAATATAGCTGATTTCATGTGTTTGTAATTATTATATATATGTATATTATTTGAGAGTAGATTGCATACATGTACCACTTTATCCCTCTAATGCTTTAGGGCACATTTACTATGAACAATAATGCCCTGTTAATGCAACAAAAAATAGTTATCAAATTCAGGAAATTTAACATTGATAAAGTACTTTAATCTATAGTCCATTTTATAATTTTGTCAAGTTGTTCCAATATTGCTTTTTATGACATTTTTCTCTCCACAGAATTCAGTCCAGGGTCCTATATTGATTTAGTCATCACATCTTGAATCTGTAAGAGTTCCTCAGCTTTTGGCATTACTATTTTAAAGAATATGGGCTAGTTATTTACAGTAGAATGCCCAGTTTGGTTTTGTCTGGGGATTCCTTCTTAACTGTATTTTGTGAGTGAATTAAGCCCTGGGGTATCCACTGTGTAGAATTTCTTTCTTTCCTATGTATCTAGAATGGAGTATTGACAAAATAGCTACTCAAGTCATTTTCTGTAAGGCTAATTCTGTTGTGGAACCCTGTATGAGAAAAGTTGGCTCTTTCCTCATGATTTGATTCAGGTTATATATCACTGGCCAGAATATTCCATAGGTGATATTGTGTCCCTCATTGGGGAGTTTAATTTTGATTATGCAAAGTCTTTTCTAGTTTTTCCACCATACAGTTACTGCTTTCCTCCTTGTAACTAATAAACAGTCTTGGGGGATACCCTTTGAGATCATGCAAATATCCTGCTGGTCCTCAAACTTTCCCCTGTAGATTTAGCATCCATTGATGATACTTGTTCTGACAAATCATTACTATAATGGTTGCACAATGCAAAAAATATGAAGATATTCCACAGAATGCAGCACAGAAAGATAATGATGTAGAAAATAGAAATTATTCTGAGGCTGTCATGTGGTCTTTCATGTACCCAGTCAGAATTCCTGAAGGAGAGGATAGAGAGGAGGGAGAGGCAATACAAGAAGCGATAATGGCTGAGAATGGTTCAGAACTGATGAGAGACACCTGCTGCAGATATAGGAAGTCTAAGAATCGTAAGCAAAATAAGGAAAAGGATGTCCACATTCACATATATCATCGTCTATTAACACACCTTATGCAGAAAGAGCAATGTTGATGGTGGCTTGGTAGAAAAGGTGTGTGCCAGTACTGCCTTTGTAATATTCCCATTACAGCCTTGTCCCTGACCTCTAGAGGCTCTATGGATAAACACTATCCTTCCTTTTGAGATAATAAATTCCTTGCTTTTTTTGTTTTTTGTTTTTTACAGTTTTAATGTCCATATTAGTTTCCTAGGGCTGTGAAAAAGTGCAACCTAGGTAGCTTAAAACAACTGAAATTTATTCTGTCCCATTTATGAAGACTAGAAATCTGAAATCAGGTGTTAGCACTCCCACACTTTTTTTGAGGTTTTTAGAGGAAGACCTTTCCTTATCTTTTCTGGCTTCAGGGAGCTCTAGGTATTGTTTAGCTTGGGCAGCATAGTTTCAATAGCTGCCTCCACCTTCACATGGCATTTCCCCTGTGTCTGTCTTTTCCTCTTCTCATAAGGACACTGGTTATGTTGGATTAGAGTCCACTCTGATGACCTCATATTAACTTGATTATATCTGCAAAGACCCTATTTCCAAATATGGCCACATTCTCAGGTACCACAGGTTAGAATTTCAATATATCTTTATTCAGGACACCATTTAAACCATGATACATCCTAAACACTAAAGTCCATTTTTGCCTGTTTTTGAACTTGAGATGAATGGAATCATATGTATTCTTTTGTATTCTTCTGTATTCTATGTATACTTTTGGACTTGTTTTTCATCAGTTTGTGTGATCCATTCACATAGTGGTGTGGGGTTGCAATTTTTTTCATTTTCATTGTTTTGTACTATTTAGTTGTATCAAGGGGCGCCTGGGTGGCTCAGTCGGTTAAGCGGCCGACTTTGGCTCAGGTCACGATCTCGCAGTAGGTGAGTTCGAGCCCCGCATCGGGCTCTGTGCTGACAGCTCAGAGCCTGGATCCTGTTTCAGATTCTGTGTCTCCCTCTCTCTGACCCTCCCCCATTCATGCTCTGTCTCTCTCTGTCTCAAAAATAAATAAACATTAAAAAAAAAAATTTAAAAAAAACACTATTTAGTTGTATCAATAAACCACAATTGATTGATCCATTAAATTTTTTTTTTGGTGCAAAAAACGGCAGTTTTATTAAAGCATGGGTACAGGACCTGTGGGCAGAAAGGGTTGCCTATCTATCAATTTTAGATGACATTTAGGCTGTTTCCAGTTTTTTGCTATTATGAACAATGTTGCTATAAATATCCTGCACGACTATCTTGGTGCACGCGTGCAAGAATTTCTTTAAAACCTGTATCTAAGAGAAAGCCAGGTAGGGCATAGAATTTGTATATCTTTACTAATAATGCTAAACTGTTTTTTCAAAGTTTTAGAGACAATTTACATACCTATCAACAGTGTGTAGAATTCCATATTTTGTCATGTTTATTGGTCATTCGTATTTTTCATCTTGTGCAGTTCAACACTTTTTCCCATTTAAAAAATTGTGTTCTAATTTTTACAGATTTTTATGAGTTGCTTATATTTTCTAATTTGGTACAATATTGAATTGAAGTGGTCATAATAAGCGTATTTGTCTGGTTCCTGATCTCAGAACAAAAGCTTTCAAGTTTTTTTATGCATAATGTTTGCAATACCTTGTTTGTTTGTTTGTAGATACCTTTTATTAGTTAAAGAGATTATCTTTTCTTTTTTTCATGTTTTATTTATTTTTGAGAGAGAGAGAAAGACAGAGTGCAAGTTGGGGAGGGCAGAGAGAGAGAGGGAGACACAGAATCCAAAGCAGGCTCCAGGCTCTGAGCTGTCAGCACAGAGCCTAATGCGGGGACTCAAACCCGTGAACTGTGAGATGATGACTTGTGCTGAAGTTGGACACTCAACCCAGTCGCCCCAATTATCTTCTGTTCTTAATTTGCAGTGAGTTTTATCATGCCTAGATGTTAAATTTTTGTTAAAAGTCTTATTCTGCATGTAGATAGAAGATTGTACGCTTTTTCTCTTTTAATCTGCTGATATGGTAAATTACATTAATTGATTTCATAAGTTATAACAATCTTGCAAAAAAAGACAAAAGAAAACAACAACAACAAAATAAAACAATGACACATGATAAAAATGGTACTTTCTGTATACTGACTTAGTTTAGGATTTTTGTATCTATGTTATAGAATCTAAAATGCCATTATTTTATATATCACCATGAAAGAGCAAAAATCCTGCCAATTAAACTATGACACAATACTTTTTTCACGTAAATTAAAAAATATTTATTGAAGTACCCTTTTTGGCTTAAACATAGATCTTATTATAGAAAAAAATGTTAGCAAGATATATTGGTTAAGTGCTCCTAAGGTGTCTTCATAGCAGCTGTCCTGACTATATTACATTAAATCTAAAACTAAGCCTTAGTCAGTGGTAATACCGTATTTCATCAAGTTGAAGACTATCAATTGCTTGGGTGAAGATATATCCCTCCAGAGCACATTTGCTTTTGCATCTGTTATTGTGAGAACTGGAACTGTTTTTTCTTGAGTATTTGACGTATATATATATATTTGAATCTTGTTTTGGATTTACTTGTGTCATCTAAGAATGCTGTGCCTTTCTTTTTCTTTTACTTGACTCTAGTGATTGAATGGGACAGGTGGCATAGGTTATAGATGGAGTATTCTCTACATACCTTCATATGAAGAAACTCTTCATATCTTCAAAGTTGCTGTCAACACTGGGCATTAACCTGCCTCTCTGGGCTAAGGGCTCCACGCTCACTGCTCCTGTCTGAAATAGGAGCCCTCTACTGCTCCACATTAGATAAATAGGGGTGGGATAGTAAATATGAGACCTACCTAGCTGTTCTTTCTGTGGCTTTCTACATAATCATCTACTTTTCTTCAGCTTTCCTCCAGCTCCCCGTGTCTGCCATCTCTGTCTCAAAATACTCCTTGAGCTGCTTCTGCACATCTTTTACTAATTTCTGACTATGGGGCTGTGATTTTTCCTTAAATAACCTCCACTGCTTCCCACATTTCAGATCTGTTATATGCTTTCTATACCACCATAACCATCTTTTATTGTTATCCTAGGCGGTTGTGGATTTATTATTATTATTATTTTAATTTTTCTAATGTTTATGTATCTTTGAGAGAGAGAGAGAGAGAGAAAGAGAAAGAAAATGTGAGCAGGGGAGGGCCATAGAGAGAGGGAGACACAGAATCTGAAGCAAGCTCCAGGCTCTGAGCTGTCAGCACAGAGCCTGACATGGGGCTTGAATCCAGAAACCATGAGATCATGTCCTGAGCCTAAGTCAGATGCTTAACTGACTGAGCCACCCAGGTGCGCCAATATTATTTTTCTATTTCTAGAAATCTGGGGTGGGATGTGAGGCTAGAATGTGCATTCATACCATAGTATTTCTAATCTCCTCTACCAGTAGTTTAACAGTGGTTATGACTAGGTAATTTAAAATTTATGTTTGGTATATTTTTAGTTTTCTTTCTTTCTCTCTTTCTCTCTTTCTCTCTTTCTTTCTTTCTTTCTCTCTTTGCCCAACATGGGGCTCAAACTCCCGACCCTAAGATTAAGGGTCTACCATGTTCTACCAACTGAGCCAGCCAGGAACCCCAGCTTTTTAAATAATGTATATATATATATTACTTTGCTTAATTATATTTCCAATTACAAAAGTAATTGAAGGGGCACCTGGGTAGCTAAGTTGGTTGAGCATCTGACTCTTGATTCCAGTTCAGGTCATGATCTCATGGTTGGTGGGATTGAGCCTTATGTCAGGCTCTGTGCTGAGAGCAAGGAGCCTGTTTGGGATATTCTCTCTCTCTCTCTCTCTCTCTCTCTCTCTCTCTCTCTCTCTCTCTCTCAAAAAATACATTAAAAAAAAAAGTAGTTGAAGTATGATTGTACAAAATCAAAAGTGAAATTCTCATGGAGAGAGCCCAAATGTTCACCAACTGATGAATGGATAAATAAGATGTGATATATACATACAATGGAATATTACTCAGCTATCAAAAAAATGAAATCTTGCCATTTGTAATGATGTGGATGGAGCTGGAATGTATTATACTAAGCAAAATAAGTCAATCAGAGAAAGACAAATACCATATTCTTTCACTCATATGTGGAGTTTAAGAAACAAAACAGATGAACATATGGAAGGGGGGGGGTGTACAGGGAAAGAAAAGAGTGGGAAACAAACCATAAAAGACTCTTGATAGAGAATAAACTACTGGTTATCAGAGAGAGGTGGGTGGGAGATGAGCTAGATGGCTGATGGGTATTAAGGAGGGCACTTGTTGGGATGAGCACTGGGTGTTGTATGTAAGTGATGAATCACTGATTTCTACTCCTGAAACCAATATTGCACTGTATGTTAACTAAAGTTTAAATTTAAAAAAAAGAAGTGAAACTCTTTCCTCCTTATCACCTCCAATCTCACTCCTCAGAGGTAACCACAGTCTTCATCAGAATTTCACAATCTTAGCATTATTGGCACATGGGCCAGATAGTTTTTTGTTATTTGGGGATGTCTTGTCCATTGTGGGATGTTTAGCATTCTGATTTCTACCAGGGATGCTAATAGCAATTCCAAATTGTGACACCCAGAAATGTATTCATACATTAACAAATGCCTCCTGGAGGCAGTGGGACAAAGATCATCTGTGGTTGAGAACCATTGGTCTAGATTTATACATACATACACATTTAAAGGAGAATAACTTGGGGGCACCTGGGTGGCTCAGTCGGTTAAGCGTCTGACTTCAGCTCAGGTCATGATCTCATGGTTAGTGAGTTTGAGCCCTGCATTGCGCTTTATGCTGCCAGCACAGAGCCCTCTTTGGATTCTCTCTCTGCCCCTCCCCCACTCATGCACATGCATACTGTCTCTCAAAAATTAACATTAAAAAATTATATAAAGGAAAATAACTTGTTATGCTAATAGTAAATGCTAAAACATTCTTGGCCTAGGAGCTTCTAAGTCAATATGCTAAAGTATGCTCTTTGAATACTAGCCTGATGCTAAGAGTATTATAACAAACAAACAAACCCCCAAATTAGTATTCTGTAGTCAAATAAATTTTGGTAACACTGAGTTAAAAAAATTAAACTGGTTTCTTTCCTACCTGACTAGTCTGAATCTTTAAGTTGCTACTGTGCATTGTGAATTTCCAGGAGGCAGCCTTAATTGTACTGCTCTCAAGTTTATATGGCTGCAGAATCTTTATTTCATGGAGCATTTCATGGGACTAATGTTCTATGGAAACCCAGGGGGAATTTACACATTGATCTGCTGAGTATAAAAAAGTTCATGGCAGATTTTAGACAAATACAAAGCTGAAACAATTAAAACACAAACAAGCAAAACATGGGAACTATTTATGGCAGTTTTTAAACAAATATAAAGCTGAAGCAATTAAACTAAAAGAACTATTTTATATTCCCAGTATTCTCTCATCTCCCTACTTTATCTAGTCTACTTTGAGGAAAATCATCTGAGGTAAATTCAACAGATAAATCAGACAAAGAGATTGGCAGCCCCACTTGGCATATGAAAAGGTATGTGACTCTTTCACCCATGGGCCAGTTATTTACGGAAAACCATTAGTTGCCAAAAAGGGGAAAAGGATACCAGTTCCATTTCAGAAGAGGCTTGTTTCCTGAGTGGCCATAATAGCTCTTAAATTTCCCCTCTGCTCAAGATTGTAGGCCACTATTTGATTATTTTATTCCTCGTTGGAATAAATGGATAAAGTCATTGTGTTCAACAGGATTACAATGGCACAGTGTTTCTCTCTCTTTTAACTATCATTGACTTTCTAACAATTTACTAGGTCTTTAGACATTTTTTTAAATGTTTGTTTTGAGAGAGACAGGGTATGAGTAGGGGAGGGACAGCGAGAGAGGGGGACACAGAATCTGAAGCAAGCTCCAGGCCCTGAGCTTTCAGCACAGAGCCTGACGCGGGGCTCAAACTCAAAACCTGTGAGATCATGACCTGAGCCGAAGTTGGATGCTTAACCGACTGAGCCACCCAGGCTCCCCAGTAGGTCTTTAGACCTTAAAACAGAATTCTTATTAGAGAAATACAAATGAATGAAGATCTTTATAATGTTTCTCTCAGATTGATCATCACTGCTCATGTGTGGTGAATATAAGGCCTTTTCTTCCTTGTTTTAGTAGGTGGTAGACAAGACTCAGATTGGACTGTAGGGCTTGGGGCAGAAGTGTACTGCAAAGAGACACTATTGATTCAAGTCAAGGTAGTCTGGGGATTAGTTGGAGGATGGTATAAAAGACAGCAGGGATGTAAATGAGCAACATTTATGCTTTCTTGTCCTTTTCTCTCTTCATGAATGAAATCAGAAGGTGAAACTAGGGTGAGAAAGAAAGAAAAGCTGGAGGTAGAAGATGTAGAGGGTGATATTTATGTTATCTCTGAACCATTTCCAAGCTGATTATCCAGTATTCATAGTGACGAGAGAGAGAAAAAATTAAGAAGAAAATCACATTGACTCATTCAATGAGGCCAGGGCAGAAAAAGTTGAAGGCTGTTCTAATCTTATGTAAATAGTTTCAATTTCCATTTTTTTTAAAATTTTAATGTTTATTGATTTAGAGAGAGAGAGAGGGAGACACAGAATCTGAAGCAGGCTCCAGGCTCTGAGCCATCAGCACAGAGCCCGACGCGGGGCTCGAACTCATGGACCGTGAGATCATGACCTGAGCCGAAGTCAGGCAAATCGACTGAGCCACCCAGGCGCCCTCAATTTGCATTTTTGAAAGAAAAGCAGCATTATAAGAGGAGCCTATGTCATAGTATTTATTCTCATCCATGTTGACACCAGAGGGCACTAGCAAATGTGTATAAAAAGTTAAAACTTTAAAATTCACAGAGTGCAAAGCTGTAAGCGTAAATCCTGCTGAAGTCTGTTATCTACCCTGTATTTTTTTATTTACCTATAGACTGAGATATTTATAACTACTTTTACATGAAGTTCTCAGTTTTTAAATCTCAAACCGTTTTAAATTCAGATGACTTTTTGATATGATCAGTTATGACAGGTTATAAGTATAGTAGAAATCTTAATTAAAAGAAATTTGTGCTTTGAGAGGCAGTGGTGGTACCTGTATTATCCTAGGGTGCCATATGGTTGGGGCTTTACAGTTTTTTTTTTTTCCGTAGCTATCAGCCTGATGCTCTGTCTTGACTTTCTGGGCATACTTTAAGAAGATAGTCCATGTATTTGGAGAGAGAAGGGTAAGGTGGAGTGAGGTTGAGAGGGATGGCAATATAAGACTGGACAGGAAGTTTTGGACAGATTGAAACCTTGGAGAGAGGGGAAAAAAAAAGATATCCTCTGCACCAAAAGAAAAGAGAGAAGAGATAGATAGATTGAAATTATGCAACACATGACTGGCTCAGTGGGAAGAACATATGACTCTTGATCTTGGGGTTGTGAGTTTAAGCCCCACCCTAGATGTGGAGATTACTAAAAAAAAAAAATTATACAACACAAGTTTCAAAAGAAAATATACATAGACTTTGTAACATAATGCTGTTTGGTAAAAAACTCAATAAATTTTATTTTGAAAAAAATGTTTATTTTGGAATAATACAAGCATGGTTTGTTTAAACAGTAATTACATGTTTACTAATTAAGGTTACACATTTCAGGTTTTCATTTATTTATTTTTACAAATGAAGCTAGGAAAAACTTGAGAATTAAAGAGACTATCATTATTTTGGTAAAACAGAAGAAAGTAATTATGTGTTCAGGACTTGGTGTCAAGGACTTATTTTTCCCAAAAGAAATTGTATGGGGAAGAAAAGAAAATAACTCAACTAAAACTTAAAATAAAATTTGTTGAATGTAAACTTGGTTTCAACAGTCTCAGTTGGCTGTAGTGCCACTCTTTGCAATTTCTCCTACTTCTAATCCTTCTTCTTTAACGTTTTATTTTATTTTTTTTTTGAGAGAGAGTGCAAGCAGGGGAGGGGCAGAGAGAGAGGGAGACACAGAATCCAAAGCAGGCTCCAGGCTCTGAGGTGCCAGCACAGAGCGCTCAAACCCATGAACGTGGGATCACGACCTGAGCTGATGTCAGATGCTCAACCGACTGAGCCACCCAGGTGCTCCTAATTCTTCATTTTTGTCACCATAACAAATGTCAGCAAACTACATGGGGTTCTCTTAGATTGAGGAAAAACTTCTCTGCTTTTGTTTCTGTGATAAAATAAAGCTGATATAAAAGAAGATGACAGACTTTAGTTTTTCAAAATTCTCATCATCCTTAGAGTTATGCTTGGTAAAAATCCCAGACTAATTCAGGAACCCTGTGCCACATTTTTTCGATCTGAAACCTTGAAACAAAAGCAGATGTCGACTGCCTCTGTTCATTAAGGACTCTGTATTTGCCAGCATCTAACCTTGATGCATTCACAAGAAATCTAATGGAGCCAAACCTAGGAAAATGTTTGCTGTTTTATTGATAAATTTATGAAGGCACAAAAAGGGGTCTCCAACCAAAAACTCAGAATTTCTCCAGGAAAATTACTCTAAACCATCTCTTCTATAAATCTCCTCTCAGCTTCTAGTCACCAGGTATCTCTTCTGTTCCATTCCATGCCCTGATCTGCCCTCAAGAAACTCTTAATTCTGCTGCTGCTTCTTCCCCCATTTTATTTTTCAGAGTAGCTTCTTTATTCCAATGAAAAATGCCATTTTCCCATGAACAGTGGGAACCATCTGAGACTTCATTTGGCCAGAAGTGGGCTATCAAAGAAGCATCTGAAATAGAATTGGTCTCTACTTCTTTTCTTTTTTTCTAAAGTAATTTTCATTCTAGCTACTGAGAAGTATTGTTTAGAAGTGATACATGCTTGTACAAATAAACAAAAAGAAGAAAGTCATTGTTTTTTCCCTATGGAGTAGTGGATGAGAAGGTAAAATTATCAAGATTTACTTATCATGGAGAGCATATAACCCTGTTGCTTGTGGAATATTTTGAAAGACTTAATTTTGCTTCTAACACATTGTAGAGGACTGAGGCTTTTTAACTGCTTAAGTGCAGAATGAAAGTGTTCCTTCTAAAATGTACTACACTGGTAGATTCTTAAGGACATTGACATCAGAGTAGAGCTCAGTTTCGTGGTGTATTAATTTTTTGTTGCATAACAAATCACCACAAATTTAGTGGTATACAAAAAAACCACATTTATCATCTCCCAGTTTCTATGAGTCAGAAGTCCAGACATGGCTTAGTTAGGTCCCATGCTCAGAGTCTTAGAAGGCTGCAATCAGTGTGTTGTCTGAACTGTGTTCCTTTCTGGAACTCTGTTCTCTTCCAGCCTAACTTGGAACTTGTTGACAGAATTCACGTCCTTGTTTATAGTGACATCACTATTTTCTTGCTGGTTATAAGCCTAAAGTTGTCTCAGCTCATAGAGGCTACCTAAAGTTCCTTCAGTCTACCACAGTTATGTGCTTGTAAAAGACATGAGATTCCTGGGTCAGAAGTTAAGGATAGTTTATTACTCACAGTAATAGTAATAGTAATAGCTGGAGCATCAATATTTGCTTAGGTTTTCCTGTGTTGCACTTCCCACAGGGCCATGTGAAGAGTGCCCCATAGATAGATGCCCACACATGCAGTGGGTTGCATTACAGGAAAGGAACCCTAAATTTAAGGAAACCAGATCTTTTATAATGGATACTAATTATACCTGCCTTTTGTTCTAAAGGGAGATACTATATCTTCCAAGACTGTTACATAAACATTCCTGAAAAGATAGCTCAAAACAAAGACAGTTAGTGCCTCTGTCTGAAAAACATGGATAATTATCTCTTAACAACAACCACTGTACAGTTTTTGAAATTAGGATATTAACATTGATATAATACTATTTAATCTAAAAACCTTATCAAATTTTACCAATTGTTCCACTAATATTCGCTTTCTGCTAAGGGATCATATGTTACATTCAGTTGCTATGTCTCCTTCATCTCCTTTAACCTGAAACAGTTCATTACTCTTTTTTTTTTTTTTTTTTTTTTAGTTTATTTATTTATTGAGAGAGAGTGCAAGTGAGGGAGGGCAGAGAGAGAGAGAGAGAGAGGGAGAGAGAAAGAATCCCAAGCAGGCTCTGCACTGTCAGTGTGGAGTCTGACTCAGGGCTTGAGCCCATGAACCATGAGATCATGACCTGAGCCAAAATCAGACACTTAACTGACTGAGCCATCCAGGTGCTCCAACAGTTCATTACTCTTAGTCTTTCATAGTCTAGACACTTATGGAGGTAACAGGCTAGTTATTTTGTAAAAGTCCTGCAATTTTGTTTTGTCTGATATTTACTCACTATTGAATTCAGATTACACATTTAAAAAGTTTATTTTGAGAGAGAGAAAGAGCACACCTGTGTGAATGTACTCATAAGCGGGGGGTGGGGAGGCACAGAGAGAGGGCACAGAGAATCCCATGCAGGTTCCACACTCAGCATGGAGCCTGATGTGGGACTCGATCTCATAACTGTGAGATCATGACCTGAGCAGAAATCAGGAGTCAGATGCTTAACTGACTCAGCCACCCAGGCACCCCAAATTATGCATTTTTAAAAATGTTTTCTAAAATTTATTTATTTTGAGACAGAGAGACATGCATGCGAGTTGGGAGGGGGCAAAGAAAGGGAGAGCGAGAATCCCAAGCAGGCTCCACACTCAGCATGGAGCAGCTCGATGTCATGATTGTGAGATCATTACCTAAGCCAAAATCAAGAGTTTCTTAACCAACAGAACCACCACCCAGGCACTCCCACATTATGCATTTTTGATGAGAATATCACAAAAGTAGTGTTGGCTTTTATTAGTGTATTATATCAGGAGGCACTAATATCATTTTGTCCCACTGGCTAGTGACACTGATCTCTTGGTCAGCATGGTGTCTGCTGGATTTTCTCTGCTGTAGATGTAAGATTTCCACATTGTAATTAAGAAATCTTTGTGGGGAGATATTTTGAGACTACATACATCAGTTGTTTCTCATCATAATTTTGCCAATGAATTCTAGCATCCATTGATGATTCTTGCCTGGGATAATTATTGTGGTGTTTGTCAAATGGTAATTTAAAACAAATTTTTTTTTTGTTAATGTTTATTTTGAGAGAGAGACCGACAAAGTGCAAGTGGGCAGGGAGGGACAGAAAGAGAGGGAGACACAGAATCTGAAGCAGGCTCCAGGCTCGGAGCTGTCAGCACAGAGCCTGATGCAGGGCTTGAACCCATGAACCGTGAGATCATGACCTGAGCCAAAGTCGGACGCTTAACCAACTGAGCCACCCAGGTGCCCCTCAAATAGAAATTTTCTATTTCCTTTAGCATTTATTAGTAGTATGGAATACTACTGTAAGGGACAGCTTTACCTTTTCCCTATTTATTTATTAATTAAATTATTTATATCAGCATGGACTCATGCATGATTATTTTATTTGGGGGGTTCAAATCCATTATTATTATTATTATCATCATCATTAGTTTTGGTCCAAATCCATTAATGTCACTGTTTTCTTAAATTGTTGCAGATTTGACCACTGGGAATCCCTTTCAGTTGGTGGCTGTTGTGTCCTTTTGATATTCCCCATCATTTTCTGCATACTTCTTTACTTGCTAACAATGCCCATTAGTCCTGGGATGTCATTGCCTCTGGACCTTATCAGCAGATAAACCTAGGAATTTTATGTACACACACACACACACACACACACACACACACACACACACACACATTATATCTATATAATAAAAACCATGAGTTTATACCCCAATTCCATTCCAATACAATCCTACAATGTTTTCCCCTTACCTTATTTTTAACAAATTTTATTCTAATTTTCTATGCCTCTTTGCACAATTCCCTCTCTTTACCCCCAGCTTCCATTCACTGATTTCCTTCCCTATACTGTTTTTTTTTTTTTTTCAAAATGTCATGTAATTGGAATTGCAGAGTATATGGCCTTTTGTGTCTGGCTTCTTTCAGTTAACACACTGCTTCTGAAATTCATACATGTTACATGTATTAGTGGTTTCTTTTTATTGGTGAGTTGTATTCCATGGTATGGATGTACCACAATTTGTTTATCCATTTACCAGTTGATAGACATTTTTGTTGTTTCTAGTTTTTGGCTTTATGAATAACTTGTTATAAACATTTTACACAGGTCTTTGATGATAGTTTTCCATTTATTTTTTTTTAAAGTGTATTTGTTTATTTTGAGAGAGAGAGGGAGATGCAGAGAGAGAATTACAAGCAGGCTCCCTGCTGTCAGTGCAGACCCTGATGCAGGGCTTGATCCCACGACTGTGAGATCATGACCTGGGCTGAGATCAAGAGTCAGATGCTTAACTGACTGACCCACCCAGGTGCCCCAAAAACATATATATTTATATATTTTTTTTATTAGAGAGCATGCAAGTGGAGGAGAGGGGCAGAGGGAGATAGAATCTTAAGCAGGCTCCACACCAGCGTGGAGCCCAAGGCAGAGCTCCATCCCACAACCTCATTTATTTTGAATAAATACTTAGGACTGAGATTGCTGGATCATGCACTAAGTATGTTTAATTTTATAGGTGCTGCTAAACTATTTTTTAAAAATTATCTGTACCTTTTGCATTCTCACCAGTAGTGTTTGAGATTTCCATTTGCTCCACATTCTTGCCATTGCTTGAAATTGTTAGTCTTCTGAATTTCAGCTATTCTAGTCTGTGTGTAGTGGTATCTCATTGTGGTTTTATTTTGCATTTCCCTAATGATCAGAGATGTCAGCTGTTGTGTCATGTGTTTATTTGCTCTCTGTATATCCTCTTTGGTAAAGTGTTCTTCAGATGATTTTCATAATTAGGTGGTTTGTGTTCTTATTGAGCTATAAGAATTCCCATACATTGTGGATATTTCCCTCAATTTTTAGAAGTTTATCTTTTTATATTTCCCCACTTTGTCAATTGTCTTTTGATGTTGTTAATAGTGGGGTTTTTTTGCCATAAAGTTTATTTTAAAAATTGTACTCCTATTTATAAATTTTTTAAATGTACACTGGATTTTGAGAGGCTTCCTAAGCCTTTTTCAACAATTGGAGTTGAAGAGGAAGTCACTCATGCTTTCTTCTAGTCCTCTATATTTCTATTAAAATATTTATAATTCATAATCCATGGAGTTTATCCTTGTATATGGTATGAGGTCTGTGTCTAATTTTTTTTCCAAGTGGTTGCCAGTTGACTTAGCACTATTTATTTTTTTATTTTTAAAGATTTTATTTTTAAGTAATCTCTACACCCAACATGGGACTTGAACTCACAACCTTGAGGTCAAGAATCACATGCTCCACCTACTGAGCCAGCCAGGCACCCCACCCCAGCACTATTTGTCAAATCTATGCTTCAGTGATTTAAAATGGCACTTTTATCATATACTAAATTTCTACTTGTATTTGGGCCCATTCCTTGGCTTTCTATTCAATTACTTTGGTCTGTTAGTCTACTTTTGCATATTGTTGTAATTATAGAGGCTCTTTAGTAAGTTTTAATGTTAGGTAGGACTAGTGCCCTTCATATAATTTTTTTTTAGTGTTTTCCATTTTATCTTTGCATTGCATCTTTGTTTTTCCATATGACCTTTAAAAAAAATCAATCTTGGGGCGCCTGGGTGGCTCAGTCGGTTAAGCATCCGACTTCGGCTCAGGTCACGATCTCACAGTCTGTGAGTTCGAGCCCCGCGTTGGGCTCTGGGCTGATGGCTCAGAGCCTGGAGCCTGCTTCCGATTCTGTGTCTCCCTCTCTCTCTGCCCCTCCCCCATTCATGCTCTGTCTCTCTCTGTCTCAAAAATAAATAAAAACGTTAAAAAAAAATTTAAAAAAAATCAATCTTTTAATGTTAGAATAGTTTTAGATATATAGAAAAATCATGAAGATAGTACAAAGAATTTCCCAAACACTTCATGGCCAGTTTCCTCTGTTAACATCTTACGAGGGTATGAAATTTGTCATAATTAATGAACCAACATTAATACATTATTATTAACTAAAGTCCATACTTTATTCATATTTGATTTTTTAAGTTTTTTTATTCATATAGTCTTGATTTTTACCTAATGCCCTTTTCCTGTTCTAGGATACCATCTATGATACCACATTACATGTAGTTATGTCTCCTTAGTCTCCACTAGGTGTGGCAGTTTCCCAGACTTTCCTTTATTTGATGACTTTGATAATTTTGGGGAATATTGGTCAGGTATAGGATAGAAGATCTTACAGTTGGGGTTTGTCTGATGTATTTCTTGATTAGACTGAAGTTATGGGTTTTGGGGAGGAAAACCACAGACATAAAGTGACATACTTATCACATCATATTATATCAACATGACTTATTACTTGGCATTAACCTCAAGCACTTGGCTGAGGTAGTTTTTGTCATGTTTCTCCACTGTAAAGTTACTCTTTTCATACTACTCTTTATAAGGAGGTGAGTATACACAGGCTGCACTCAGAATAGGGAGTTATGCTCCCCTTTTTTGAGGATAAAGTATCTACATGAATTATTTAGGATTATTCTGGAGATTTATCTGTTCTTCCCGTTTACTTATATCAGTATGGACTCATGGATATTTATTTTATATTTTGGATTATAATCTAATACTTGTTTATTGTTCAACTTTTTCCAACTTTGGTCATTGGGAGCTCTTTCATTTGTCTCCTGTGTCAGTCAACAGACCCCTGTTACTGTGTTTTATGTTTGAGCACTTTCTTGTACCCTGTAATATATGCATTTTATACCTTTTCAAATCATTCCACAGTTTTTGGATGTTATTATTTTTAAATTTCCTTTGCGTTTCAATTTGGGAGTTTCTACTGATCCATCATCATGCTCACCAATTGTTTCCTCATTTGTGTCCAGTCTACTGATGAGATCATCTAAGACATTCTTCATTTTTGTTATAGTGGTTTTGATTTCTAACATTTTCTTTGGATTCTTAAAGTTTCCTTGTCTCTACTTAAATTACCCATTTGTTCTTGAATATTGTCTACCTAGAGTCCTTAACATACTAATTATAGGTATTTTAAATTCCCTGTCTGATAATTCCAACATCTGTGTCATATCTGGGTCTGTTTCTTATGCTTGCTTTGTCTCTTCAGACTGATTTTTTTCTTGCCTTTTGGCATACCTTGAAAGCTGAATACGATATATATATCAGATATAAAGAGCTGAGGTAATAGGCCTTTAGTTTGAGGATTTATGTTAATGTGGTTAGGAGTTGAGCTGTTTGCTAGTCACTAAAGTTGGCTGAGGCTGCAAATTGTTCTGTTTTCCTTGTTTTTCTCTCTCTTTTTGAATGTGGGCTTTCCTAAATATTTCTGAGTCTATGTTTTGCTTTAGCTTTAATTAGCTCATTATATTGGAACACTTTGGTGTGGTGGTAAAGTGTGGCGGAGCATTCTATAATATTCCAATTAAATCTCAGTGTTTTAGTAGGTCTTCTCTCGAGACTGTGACCTTCACGTGTGTTTTCCTCTTTTCTTCCCCCTCCTCTCCCTGCCCCCCTCTTTTCCCCCAGTTATAATATTCCCAGCATAAGCCTTGACACCGTTTGAGTTTTTTTTAAACTCCTTTAGTTGAGACAGGAAAGGTAGAGGGTATAGGAATGGGAGGAATGCTTTACTTCAAGGAATCCTACCAGGTTCTCAACAGAGAAGACTAAGAAATATTCCACATGACTCTGTGAAAGTCATTTCCCCTGGGAAGTGGGACTTTGTTATAGAGAAAGCTCAGGGTGTATTTTTATATTTCCCAGTGGTTTACTCTTCCTCTTTCCCTGCAGAGCCAAGAGGGCATATTTCTTGTTTTTCTCTGTGAGAACCTGGTGAAGGTGCTAGAAAAAGCCCACAATATTGCAGCACGATCCCCCAATCCCTACTGTTCCCAGGAGTTTCCCACTCTCATGCTAGTTCATATTTAGCTTCCTGTAGTTTGTCTAAAGGACCATTTAAATGTTCCTACCAGTTGGAGTACCTGGGTGGCTCAGTACGTTAAGCATCTGACTCTTGGTTTCAGCTCAGGTCACCATGTCACAGTTCGTGAGATCGAGATTGAGCCCCCAAGACCCGAGTCAGGCTCTGCACTGACAGTGTGAAGCCTACTTGGGATGTTGTCTCTCTCCCTCTCTCTCTGCCCCTCCCTTGCTCCTGCTTGCACTTTTTCTCTCTCTCTCAAAATAAATAATAAAAGAATAATGTTCCTACCAGTTAACAGATCTAGAGATTTCTGTTTCAGGTTAACAAAACTCAGCTTTGTTTCTCTGGATGTTGTTGTTTTTCCAGAGTTTGGGATAGTGATTTGCTTAGTGACCTGAAATCTCTAATGTGTCCAAGAAAAAAATTGATGATTTTGTCCATCTTTTTCTTTTGTAAATGCAAGTGTGGCAACTTTAAAGCTCTGCATGTTGGACATGAAACTGAAAGTATCCATAGGGACTTTTGTGTCACCTTGTCTATCTCCATAAATAAGCTTATTGGTGTATTTTATGGGATTTCATGAAATTAATAAATGTACTTTGGGAAAACTGACAGCTTTAGGATGTTGTAGTACTCAACACTAGGAGATGCTTTTTCATTTGTTTTTGTTCAGTTCAGTGTCTTTCAGAATTTAGTTTTCCTCACATAGACTTTGCACATTTCTTGTTAAGTTTATTTCCAGATTATGTTCTTTCTTGGTATTGTTACCTGGGTTTTTCTCTACCTTTCTGTTCTCTAACTGGTTATTATTTGTGTATAGGAAGACTGTTGATTACTGTATGTTAATTTTATATCTTATTCTTTTATTGTTTGAGTCAGTTTTATCTTTAAATTGCTAGGGGTTTTTATGTATACTGTCATGTCAGAGAGATTTACTTGTTCTTTAATAATTTGTATGCCTCCATTTGATTCCTGTTGTCTGTCTATTCCTGTTGGCTAATACCTCTAGTACAAAGTTGATTAACAGTAGGGGTAGTTGGCATCCTTGCCTGTTGCTGATCTTAGTGGAAATGCCTCAAGTGTTTTCCCATTAAGTAAGGTGCTTTAATATATATTTTAGGTAAGTAGGAAATATATGTTGATCTTACCCTCTGGAATAACTTTTCTCATCAGAAATCAGTGTTGAATTTTGTCAAAAATTTTCTTTAGCATTTATGAAGCTAACCAAATACATATTCCTCTCAGAACTATTAATATAGTCTATTGTCCTAAAGAATTTCATGATCTGGAATATACCTTGAATTTCTGGAATATATCCTACTTAATCATAGTGTGTCATTTTCTTCCTGTGGTTTTGGATTTTGTGGCTAACATTTCACTTGGAATTTTTGTATTAACATTCATAAATGATAGTGGTCTATAGTTTTCATTTTTTTGTACTGTTTTTATTATTTATTTTTAAAGTTTATTTATTTTGAGAGAGAGGGAGCATGTGTGCACATGCACGCGAGTGGGGGTGGGGCAGAGAGAGAGGGAGAGAAAGAATCCCAAGCAGATTCTGCTCAGCACTGAGCCCCACGGGTCTCAATCTCAGGACCTCAAGATACGACCTTAGCCAATATCAAAAGTTTGACGCTTAACTGAGCCAACTAGGAGCTCTTTTTGTACTGTTTTTCGATGTATTTATTAATATTCTACTTCCTTCCTTAATAAGGTAGCCTTGCTTACCTGTTATTGCTCTGGAACAATATACAGATCATTAGTACTATTTGGTCTTTGAAGGTTTGGTAGAAATTCCCTGTGAAATTATCTTGGCCCAGTGCTTTTGCTGGAGTAATCCTTTGATAACTTTCTTTACTTCTTCTGTAGAAACTGTTACTTTTAAGCTTTCTGTCTCTAGTGGGGTCAGTTTTGGTTATCTGTATTTCCTTAGAAATTATCCATTTTTTCTAGACTTTCAAATTTACTTCCATATAGGTCTTAAAATTAATTTTTTTAATGTTTTTATTTATTTTTGAGACAGAGACAGAGCATGAGCAGGGGAGGGGCAGAGAGAGAGGGAGACACAGAATCTGAAGCAGGCTCCAGGCTCTGAGCTGTCAGCACAGAGCCCTACGCGGGGCTCGAATTCACAGACTGTGAGATCATGACCTGAGCTGAAGTCAGATGCTTAACTGACTGAGCCAACAAGGTGCCCCTGCAAATTAATTTTTTAAGAGTAAAAAAAATATTGATCTGTCTCAATGCTTATTTTCTCCTTATAATTTCTTATTTTGTGTATTGGGAGTCTTTTTTTTTTTTTTTCTCGACCAAGACAAACATCAATATGTCTTTTGTTAGTTTTTCTCCAAAAGACAGGATTTTGATATATTAATTAGTTCTAGTGTTTTTCTCTACCTCTTAATTTTTGCTTTTACCTTCATTATTTTCTTGCTGGTGATTTCTTTTGGTTTACTTTGTTGCTTTTTCTCCTCATTTTGTGAGTTGGAATGCAATTCACTTCTTTTCATTTTTTCATGTTTATTGATCGAAATGCTTAGTGCTATAAATTTTTCTCTGATCACTTTTGTAAATGTATACCAAAGGTTCTGCAATGTAATGTTTACATTTTCAAAATATTTGGTAAATTCTGATTTTATTTCCTCTTTCAACCAAGAATTGCTTAAAGTTTCTTTTTAAAATTCCAGGTGGATGGTTCTTTCTGCTTTTAAGTTTTATTACTAATTTCTACTTTTATTGAGTTTTGATCAGAGAATGTTGCTTGTAATGTGAAATTTACTGATGTTTTCTTTGTGATATGATTAATTTTTGTAATGTTCCATGAGTAATTGAGAAGTTGTATTCTCTCTAACCAGGGTGCAAAATTTGATACGTAGCTGTAAGATCAAACTTACTGACTTAGGTCTGCTATATCCCTACCTCTAGAACAGTACTCAATCTGCCTTATAATAGTGTATTAGTCTCCTATTATTAGTATATTTCTATCTATGTGTCTTTTCATCTCTTTAGCTAAAAAATTTTTTTTCTATGTTTATTTTTGAGAGAAAGTGAGCGACAAAGCATGAGCAGAGGAGGGGCAGAGAGCAAGGGAGACACAGAAACTGAGGCAGGCTCCAGACTCTGAGCTGTCCGCACAGAACCTGACACGAGACTCGAACTCAACACAAGATCATGACCTGAGCTGAAGTCAGATGCTTAACCGACTGAACCACCCAGGCAACCCCATCTCTGTAGCTTTTTAAAAAAGAGGATTGCTATATTGGTGCATAGAAATCCATAATATATCTTCTTGTGAATTTTTGATTTTTGGGTGTAAATGTTATCTTCTTTGTCGTGTTTATTATTCTTTGGTTTGAGTTCTGATATCAGGAAAGCTACCACAGCTTTCTTATTGTTTCCATTTCCTGGTACCTTCCTACATCCATCCTTTTATTTTTAGTCATTCTGAATCACTTTTTTTTAGGTGTGTCTTTTGTATATAGTATATAGCTGGGTATTGTGAGCCAAATAGGAAGTCTTTTTTTTTTTTTTTTTTAATAGATGAGTTTAGCCCATGGTTACATTTATTGATATGATTGGTATTTGGTCTCAATTCTGACATAGTATTTGTAATTATTTGTGCTATATATTTGCTTTGCTCTCTATGAGATAATGTATTCTGTGCTATTTTTTATTTTTATTTTCAGTATTTAGGAAGATACATATTTTTATTCCAGTGGTTACCTTTGTACTTACATCTTTTGTAGTATACTTCCCTATTTTCTCATAATCTTTCACTATTGATTTACTATGTTTTTATTTTAATTTTTTAATTTGAGAATAGTTGACACACAATGTTTCATTGGTTTCAGGTGTACAACATAGTGATTCAACATCTCTGTATGTTATGCTATGCTCACCACAAGTGTATCTACCATCTGTCACCATTCAGGGCTAATACAATATCACTGACTATATTCCCTATACTATACCTTTTATTCCTATGATTTATTCGTTCCCTAACTGGAAGCCTGTATCTCCCCATCCCCATTGCCTGCTTTACCCATATTCCCCACCTCCCCTCCCTCCGGCAACCCTCAGTTTGTTCTCTGTATTTATAGGTCTGATTTTGTTTTCTGCTTATTTATTCATTCATTTTGTTTCTTAGGTTCCATATATTAGTGAAATCATATGATATTTGTCTTTTTCTATCTGACTTACTTCACTTAGAATAATACTGTCTTTTTTAATCTGACTTATTTTACTTAGAATAATAATCCATCTGTGTTATTACAAATAGCAGGATCTCATCCTTTTTTCATGACTGCATAATATTTTGTTGTGTTTGTATGTGTGTATACACACATCTTCCTTATGTATTTATCTTTCTATGAACACTTAGATTGCTTCCATATCTTGGCTATTGTAAATAATGCTGCAATAAATATGGAAGTGCACATCTCTTTTCAAATTAGTGTTTTTGTTTTCTTTGGGTAAATACCCAGTAGTGGAATTATTGGATCATATGGTATTTTTACTTTTAATTTTTTGAAGAACCTCTGTACTTTTATCCACATTGGCTGTACCAATTTATATTCCTACCAACAGTGCACAAGAGTTCCTTTTGTTCTATATTCTCACCAACACTTGTTATTTCTTGTCTTTTTAATTTTAGCCATTCTGACAGGTGTAAGGTGATATTGTGGTTTTCACTTGCATTTCCCTGATGATTAGTGATGTTGAGCATATTTTCATGTGTCTCTTGGCCAGCTGGATGTGTTCTTTAGAAAAATGTCTATTCAGGTCCACTGCCCATTTTTTTTAATGTTTATTTATTTCTGAGACAGAGAGAGACAGAGCATGAGTTGTGCAGAGAGAGAGGGAGACACAGAATCAGAAGCAGGCTCCAGGCTCTGAGCTGTCAGCACAGAGCCTGACGTGGGGCTCGAACTCATGGACCATGAGATCATGACCTGAGATGAAGTCAGCTGCTCAACCGACTGAGCCACCCAGGTGCCCCTCCACTGCCCATTTTTAAATCAGATATATATACTTTTTGGTCTTGAGTCTGATTTATTAGTTTTTAATAGTATTCTTTAACCTATTACCTACATAGCAGTGGTTCACAATGGAGGTGATTTTGCTCCTGGGGGACATTGGCAATGGCTATATTTTTGGTAGTAACAACTAGCATCTAGTGGGTAGGGACTAGGGATGTTGTTAAACATCCTATGTTGCACAGGACAGCCCTCACAGCAAAGAATTATCTGAGCCAAATTAATAGTGCTGAGGTTAACAGACCTTGCTACATAGCAATCAACTTTTCTCTTTCTCTCTCTCTCTTTTTTTTCTCATTTCTTAGTTGCATTATTTCTATTTTGTAACAACATCTAATATTTGCACATTATTCTTTCTTTGTCATTTTTTGAGGAAAATCTAGAAAAATATTAATCTACAATCATATTACGTATACATCACATTCATTTTGGCTGATGTTTTCTCAGTTATCTCTTAACTGGCCCCCAAAAAATACAATTAGCATTACAATGTATTTTCCATGTTGTTATAAACTTTGGTATAAATACCTAATATAGTATTATATAAATATATATGAATTCATTTACACACTGTCAGAAGGCTTGGTTGTTTGCAGTATTTCCCTATTATACATTTTATAATGAAGATCTTTGTGCAAAGTTTATTTTTCTGACTTTAAATTTTCTTTTCAGAAATGGAATCACTGAGGTCAAGGGCATTCATATTTTTTAGGGTCTTGATATCTAATGTAAAATTGCTTTTGAAAAAATTGTTGTCAATTTATATATCCAAGAACAATAGGATTTCTAGCACTGGAATTTTGAATACCATGACTGATAATAGGAGATTTTCAATAAGAGGCTTTCTATGTCATTGTAAAGCCACTTTATACAGGTGTCTTTTTAGTTTCACTAATTTGACCACATTGCCCACCCAGTCATTGCCTCTATAATGAGACTAATTCTGAATAAGAGATAATATAATCTCTAAAAAATGTGTCTATTCCAGCCCAGAAGAACAATACCTGACATTTTGGGGATGACCTTTGGATACCATCTCAGTGGCTGTCAAGCTTTAGTGTACTTAGTATGGGAGGGGTGGAGCTAAGGGTCAAGAATATACAGAATGTGGGCCTCAACTCTAGAGTCTGAGTCAGAAGGTCTGGGGTTTGGGCCCTGGAATCTGTATTTTTAACAAGGGATTCTGGTGTGATGGTCTCTCCCCCTCTGAAGAGAAACTCTGTGTATTAAATCACTGATTAATGTTTCTTTCATGATTAACAATGGTTGATTGTGAAAAGGGAGACATAGGGTAAAAATAACTGTGGACAGTGCTAAGTTCAGCATATTAAACAGGTCTAAATGTATTTTTCAGAATTTTTAACATGCTAAAGATGGTCTGTGACTTTCCAAGGAGGATTTATTTTTTTTGTAGACTACTCCAAATTTACATAACCCACTGAATTTATTTTATTGTTTCTTTTATTTTGTTTTGTTTTGGGATAGGCCATTATTAACATCTGGTGTTCTTGAGGACAAAGTTCAGAAATCTAGGACTAAGCAGTTTTTCCTATTACAGTATTTCCCATTGTCCCTTTAGTACCTTGATAGATTCAATAAACTTCCTCAGGCACATTGCTTTTATTATAGTTTAGGCAAAATAAAATCTTTGTATTTTGTAAATCTGAATTATCAGGGCTGGACTAAGTGACTTCCTAGCAATCACACATAAACTTTTTTTCTTTATATTCAAATGCCTTTTCTGTTCATTCTCTTAATAGAAAGTATATCAAAACAACCTGTTTTGAAGCCCTCCATTTCCTATTAGTGCCTATTAACTAAAGTAAGATGTGATCTAGAAGAACTTCACATAATAGAAATCAAGCCCATGTGACCAAAAATTTTAACACTCATGTAACAACAACTGCTTTAGAAGCTTCAGGGCCTTTATTGTTTAGACTTTCTGATGTTGGGGTTTTATTCAAAGGGTTATAAAAAGGTCTTTTGAAACACTCCTGTAGCAAATTATTTTGGCTGAATTATAAATCCTCAAAAGTGGGGTTTTATTATAATGGAAACAGAATAAACTCTACCAGTGTTTGTAGGCAGCACTGTATAATGAGGATTGAGTGCATTGCTATGTTATGACTGCAAGTGTATCTTTTCACTATCTCAGTAAAGCACTCCTAGCTTTTATACACAGTGTTATTGGTCAAGTGCTTTGTGAGTTTCCCTGTTTCTTTTCATCTGATTGTTTAACACATCTTCTTCATATGAAGCACCATAATCCCAGATGACCCTGTCAGTTTTAAATTATTAGTCCTGCATCATTCTCCTGTTAGAAATGTTCCACATACTTGTCTGTGGAAGTAAATAACTGCTTTAGCTTCACATGTCAACAACTCTATAGAATGTTCTAGCCAACTTGGATGAGTCCTCTCTTAATAGCAGCATCTCAGATTTGCTTGGCTGATAAGATAAGGAAGGACAAAGATGGTTAATTAACTAACTTTGTATTGATGCTTTATAATTTACAAAGCATTTAATATACATGATCAAATGAGAGAAACCCCGAAATGATTCTGTGAGGCAGATACTGTTTTTATCTCTATTTTCCAAAGGTGGAGAAGCTGAGACTTAACTAAATTGAGTGACTCATCTAAATGTCTTATTGAGAAAAAGAAGCCTAGGACCCAGAACCAGGCAATTTGATGTGAAAACCTGTATTCTTTCTATCATACAAAGTTTCATTTTTCTAAGTCACCTTCCACTCAGGATAACTCAGAGATTTGGTTGTTTAAATCCCTGCTCCCCTTAAAGATCACCAAGAAACCCTCTGACTTTCCAGTTACAGACCTTTTCCATGTGACCTCATGAAGGCAGTGGGATGTAGGGGACTGAGTGAGTCACAAAGCCCTGGGTTTGAGAATCTGCATCTACTTACTAGTCTTGTGACCTTGAGAATGATACCTTCCATGAGCCTGGTTCCTATTTGTGAAAATAGTGTAGCTCTTCAGCAGGTTGTTATGAAATTAAACAAGTGTTATGAAAATATGAAAATATTTGTAGAACATGCGCAACATAATACCAAGGATATCCAGTAGCTTCTCAAGAAAGTGGAATGGTAGCTATTTTTAATCTCACTTGCAGATTTTGACAATGTTGAATTTTGCCTGAGCCCTCTCAACCTGGAAAACAGTAACGTTAAGAAATCCCACCACTCTCTGTGCTCTGGAAAATTACTTAAGACTCACTGATGCCTCCCTTGTTTAAATATAGCAAAGCCAGGGGCACCTGCCTGGTTCATTTGGTAGAGCATTTGACTCTTGACCTTGGGGTTGTAAGTTTGAGCCCTGTGTTGGGTGGAGAAATTACTTAAAAATGAAATCTTTGGGGGGAAAAAAAAAGATTTTTCTCTAGGGGCGCCTGGGTAGCTCAGTAGGTTGTGTGTCCGACTTTGGCTCAGGTCATGATCTCACATGTGAGATCTCACTCGTGAGTCTGAGCCCTGCATTGGGCTCTGCACTGATAGTGGGGAGCCTGCCTGGCATTTTCTCTCTCTCCTCTCTCTCTGCCCCTCCCCCATTCATGCTTTCTCTCTGTCAAAAATAAATGAATACACTTTAAAAATAAAAAGATAATAAACAAATATAATAAAGCCAGGCACAGACCCTCAAAATTCCTGTTCTTTGCAACATAGATGATCAGTTGAACTATTTGTCCCCACTGATCATTTGCAACAAAACACTTGTTAACCAAAGTTTGGTTAATTCTCTATCCTCCAGGATCCTGAACTTTGGTGCACCCTTTACATGAACCAGCTTATGATTATTCCTGAGGGATGGGAAGGTAGGAGGGGAAAAAGGAAAGAGCATATTGTTTGGTGTTTCTTATTATAAGAACGCAAATTCACTAGGTCAGGGCCCCACTCTATGACCTCATTTAATCTTAATTATTTCCTTACTTCAGATGCAGCCACAATGGGGGTTAGGGTTTTAATACATGTATTTTGGGGGTTTGGAGGTCACATACATTAAGTCCATGACATGCATACTTACTATAAAGTGGTTAAATAATTTAATGAGTTTATAAAAGATGCAACTGGTCCGTTTTACTTTTCTACTTCTACCCCAGAGACCACCACTGTTCAGGAGTCTTCCTATGCTCACACAAACATTCATGGAGGGGGTGGATACATATATCTATATCTATCTATATCTATATCTATATCTATATCTATATCTATATCTATATCTATATCTATATATACATACACATTTACATTTGTACACATAGCCACATATGTGTTACTTTTTGGTCTTAATGGAATCATACATTCCATATTCTGCATTTTGCTTTTTTTATTTTATGGTACATTCTGGACAGCTTTCCAACTCAGTTCCTGTGGATCTATTTTATTATTTTAAATAGCTACTTAGATTCCTTTTGGTACCATTATTTGTTGAAGGACATTTAGGTTACTTTCATTATTTTTGACTATGCTACCTTTTAAGCATTTTAAAGCAAGGATAAAAATCAGTACAGTATAAACCTAGTTTTAAATAAATAAACATTTTTAGAATGCTAGAATGAAATCTAAATGTAAAGAGTCCTTTTCTATGATGGCAGAAATATAGTTTCATTACTTTAAAAAATAGTTTGCTATATCCTCTGCTTCATACTTGGTAAGGTTACCGAACATTTTTTTTCAGTCTTCATTTAAGTCTTACCATCAGCGTGTTGGGGAGTTCTGCTGCAAAGAGGACAAATACTTCAACTATTGTGTGAGCTACTTAGTTTAGTTGTAAACATCAGCCAGAATTATTTTTAATTGCATTGTCATCCTCATTATCATTTTAATTATATAAAGCAGGAACTTCTTTTTGGAGAAATTGTCAAGAAGAATGTACATGGGATTTCACGTTTGGTAGACTTGGGTTTCAAACCTAGTTGAATTGTGTGACTTGGGAAGGTTAACTTTACTTCTCTTGACTCAGTTTCCTCATCTGCTAAACAGAGAGAATTGAGAGGGGCGCCTGGGTGGCTCAGTTGGTTAAGCAGTGGACTTCAGCTCAGGTCATGATCTCGTAATTTGCGGGTTTGAGCCCCGGGTTGTGCTCTATGCTGACAGCCCAGAGACTGGAGCCTGCTTCAGTTTCTGTGTCTCTCTCTCTGTCTGCTCCTACCCAGCTAGTGCTCTGTCTCTCTTTGCCTCTCAAAAATAAATGAAAAATGTTGAAAAAATTAAAAAAAAATAAACCGAATTGAGAGAATCAAGAAGTGAAGGGAATGAAGAGCCCACTTGCATGCGTGTGCAACAATGCTGACACACCATTTATTTCTCACTATATGCGTTAGTGGTGGGTGGAGCCTATAGTCTGTAATGTCCTTCTGGCCCTCCTTTGAATGGGTTTGAAATATACAAGCAGTAATATTGGAGTTCTCTCTCTGTAACAGGTTTACACAATGGTTAACCCAGTCCTATGCCATTTCTCCCTTAAATTGTTTTTATTCTGTGCACACTTGCCTTTTTTTGTTATATAAGCATTTTAAAAGTTATTTTGAGGGGAGGAATATTGCTAATGCTAGGCTGTTTTCAAGAAAAGGTCAGGACAGATTTTGATGGGTCAGGTTACTTCCTCTGGCATCCTGTTGGAAAGCATCTGAGAGTGTCTGCAGTGCCCTTGGGCAGTTCTTCTGCTGAGTATAAACAATTGGGTCCCTGTCACACACTTCAGCCAGGTCTGCTCTCAGACTCTTCTTCCAGACTCTTACAGTAGGAGGGTGGTGGGGTTGAGGAATTGGCTTTCTGAGCTCTTTCCCCAGAGCATCAAAAATGACCTGGCTGCAAACTGTTCACCAAAGCCTGGGAACACAGGATACTCTTTAGCTGGACACAAACTCCACTCCGTCTACATTTAAAGGAAAAAAAAAAAAAAAAGCATAGACATTGTAAGCTGTCAATACAAAGCCAAAGGTATAAAAAATAAAACAAAACTAGAAAGTCTTCCATATTGCCTTCTTACCCACTGTTCTTGAAACCAATGCACACAGCTTTATGTATATAAAAATGTAAAATATATCCTTAAGTCTACATATGAGGCTGCGTGCACATGTGTGCATACACACACACATACACACACACACACACACACACCATCTATCTACCTATCTATATCTTAACCTGGTTGTGTGTGTAAAAATTTTTTTGTTGTTGCTAAAAGTGGTGTCATAATCATCATATATGTGTAAGATACATGTGCTAGGGTGGCTGGACATAAAATTATAGAAGCATTTTGGCTTCCATTACTTTAAAAAAGTAATTTCACATATTTAAACTTCTTTCCCTCTCCTGGTCCCCCCAGCCTCCCAGCAGGCAGGCCTTGGAAAGCCTCACTAAGATCTTTCTTCTCAAATTTGCCAATAATTTCTTCCATGGCTAAGTTTCTCCTAGTGTAGAGTTTGTGCAGGAAAATGGTCTTTTTTGCTTAGGTATGATCTTTGTAATTGTATTTTTTTACTTCTCCAATTTGTAGACTAATAGATAGAAGGGACTTTTTTTTTTAGAATAGAATAATTTGAGTATTTATTTTGGAAATCTTTATCTTAGACTGTTGGTTTTGTGTCTAGCCAAACCACCCCGAGTTCAAGCTGAGAGACATACATAGTCTTTGTCACAGCATTTATTGAATTCTGTCCCCCACAGCCAGGCATTATAATAACTACATTAAAAGATATTTCTAAAACAAGTTAGTTATGCCACAATTTAAGGCTTATGTCTTCTTATTTTCTGAGGGTACACAGAGCAGTTATTTGTGATTATAGTTCTGATTAAGCCAATAATTGGAAAATAATCACATCCAAATGGGCTTTAAGATCTTGAATGGCACTTGGGCACTAACGAATATTTCTCCTCCAGGAAGCAGGCGGTGTGGAAAAACACAGTACAAGATGCTTTAGGATGGGTTTGCCTGGCAGTCATTCTGTATCTTCTAGGGTTATCTGCAGAGAAGGACTGGCAGGGAGCGCTTTAGTTCTATAGAGTGGAACAAATAGCGATTCTGGCACTTTGCCATGTTGTTTGGCCTCAGGGTAACTTGCCAGGTCTTTAAAAAAAATACATGTCATTAAGTTCTGATTTACTGCCTATTTCCAGGTTGATCCTGAATAAAGTTCTATCTTTCCAACTAGCCTTTAATCCCTGAGGAAAGAGTTATTGGCAGCCAGGAGTAAGGTGTTTTGGATGACCAGCGGTTCTCCCCCTCAATCAGTTGCTACACATTGAGAGCACAGTTGCTCTTTTCCCCTCTTCATGGTTTCTCTGGGCATTGTCCCTCTAGCCCAGGTGAGTTGAGGTGATCAGCAGTGATGACAGAAAGCCACAACTTTGTGATTATTTTTGTACCTGAATTGCATTTAAGAAAGAAGTCGCGATGACCTGGATATGTCTTGCTTAAAAAGCACCATTATTTTCCTCTAGTATATTATGTTTTAAAGGTCTATTAATTCCTTTTTTTTTTAATGCTTATTTATTTTTGAGAGAGAAAGAGAGCATGAGCAGGGAAGGGGCAAAGAGAGAGAAGGAGACATAGAATCTGAAGCAGGCTCCAGGCTCGAGCTGCCAGCACAGAGCCTGATGTGGGGCTTGAACCCACAGACTGCAAGATCATGACCTGAGCCAAAGTTGGACACCCAACCGACTGAGCCACCCGGGTGCCCCAAGGCCTATTAATTCTTGAGACAATTTTTAAGTTATTGTTGATATTGTTTCTATGTTTTATAGGGTCCATGAGAACAGGAACTTTTTTTATGCATTGCTATATCCCCAGTACCTAGAAAAGTACCTGGCACACAGTAGGCCCTCTATAAATATTTGTGGAATGACAACTGATATTGTTGCTTTACAGCTTTCAAGGGTCTCAGCTGTAAGAAAGAGATTTTAATGTTATGTGTAGTAGGTGCTAGGTGTTTTTTGTTTTATTCACTAGCAAAGATCTGTAGTTCAAATTCCTTGATAAGAAATATGTTCCCAAAGCACCAGGAAAAGAGCTCTCCATAGGTCCTCAGTAAAGGTTGCTGAGTACAGACTTCTTTCTAGTGACATTTGGTTGAGAGGTGGTTCAAACTCTGAACCCTCTCCTGACGTGCCCAACAAGAGCACCAGTGAGTACCCACTTGTTCATGTGGAACCATGGATCATGAACTTTGGTTTTATCCATTTTCTTGATTTGATGACAAATGAAATCATTCCTGACTGTTTACTTGCATTGCAGTCAAAGCACCACATACATGAACAACCAATATACAAGCCACCCCGTGTGACTGCCTCTGTTTGTTGTATTGTACGTCTCCTGTTTTGTACCAGAAAAACCTTTCGAATGCTTGTCTGTGCCACTGTGACATCTTTGTGACAAGATGTAAAAGATAAGGGCAAAATAGGAACTGGTATAGGGATTACTGTTGTCTTAAGAAACATCACGTATACAATGTTATATAAAAATTATAGTATAAACAGTTAAAAATGTAATTAACCTAATAAAGTTCAGCTGAAAAATGGAATGAATGAATAAGGAGTAAATGGACAAAAAATAGTTAATATAAAAATCCATGTGTCTTGTACAATTACTAGATCTCAGGAATCTTGTTCTTTTTGTTGGCAGCATATGTATATTGCATGGTCACATGTTTTAAAATGCTGTATGTGGATTGTCTATATCACCATAAGAAGAATAGCTCACATTTCATAAATTTCATTGATAAAGTACTGAGGAAAAGATTTGCAGAGATTGTTTTCCCTCAATTCATTCCATTCATTTTTTTTCTCTTCTTTTGGCCAATTATTCATTTATCCCATTACCATAAAAGGTGCTAGGTTTGCTAATACACTGGCGGAGAAAGTGCGATCTTTGGTCTGAAGATGCGACGGGGACTTTGTTAGAAACAGTTTTATTAAAATAATGCCTTAATTGCAAGAGATTTGGAAATTCTGATGTCAAAGTCTGAATTAATTGCCAGAAAGGGAAACCTTTTTGTTGTCCTGTTTAATATGCTCCTGCTTGACAGGGGCCTTAAAGCTGGTGTGTTCAAAAACTGAGTCCAGTGGGTTGAATGGATTCTGATCCTCTCAAGGTGGTTCTGATGAGGCAATATCCAAGAGCACTTAGGTCAGAGTTAATGCTCATTTACTTGTTGTTGTTGTTTTCCTTCAATTACTGCTTGACTCCTCTAAACATGATCTGTGGTTATTTCAGAAATCACCAATTCCTTACCATCAAAAATTGAACCAGATTTCTGAGAGCAAATTTAACCTGTATTTGAGAAATATCATAGTTGCTCAAAAAGTCTTAGACTGCGTTTGTTTTCCTTGATGCAATGCTTTTAATTTTTCACGCTTGTTTTTAATAAAAACAAAAAGTGAACTGAGAGGGGATGCTATCATAACATGCCTTAATCATGGGGAAAGGTAAAAACCTACAGGAGATAGGAGAAAAATTATATTGCATGGCAGGAAAAAACCCCACCCAAATGCACATTGAATTTGGAGCCCTTCAATACTTTACTGCATGCAAACTTTACTCTTTACTCTTCATTGCTAAAGAAACTTGTTTTAGTTGCCCAACTGAGAAGGATTTGTTTTACGTACATTTGTGGAAATGGCTAATTTCAGTCACATTAAAAGTATACATTTTTACATGTATACATTTATACATATTTATTTAAAATTACTCTTTTCTTTCCTGTAGGAATGACTTTTGTTGTAAACTGTCTTGCTGAGTAGCCTGTGTTTCTATATAATGAAGTACCACTGGAGAGAAAAGTCACTTGTGGCAGGTAGCAAAGAAATTTCAATAAAGTAAACTCTTAGTATTATCAAAATTATACATTTGGGGCTGTTAGCATGGCCTAGAAAAAGATGAGGACAGGCTCATCTCATTAAAAGAGAAGAAATAGTGGAATTAGCTTGAATCTAATTACAAGCCACACTATCTAATGTAAAAACATGACTGTTTTTTCACTCCCATTCATTTTGACTAGTAATTAGTTTTGGCCTCTAAAATGCCACCCTTTAATCATCCAAACACAGATGTGATTTGCCGTGCAATTTAATCTTGCTTTAATGAAGAACTAATGGACGCATCGCAAATTACTTTCCCTGTTGGAGAAAAATTCTATTTCCTGCTTTTCAAAAGATCAAGAGTATCTTGTGATAATAGCCCAAGCGGCCCTGGCAGCCTCACCGCACAGAGCAAACAAGCTCTTTTACTCAACTCCCAATTCAATGGAGAAAAAGAGGCTACAATTAGCAACAAAGCAGGGGAAACGCAGCATTACAGCCGAATCACTTTCTGTAGCTCAACCCCCAGCAACCACTGGCTTGTTAGAGCCAGGTCTAAAGTGTCAGGCACGAACAATGCGCTGTGATAAATTACTCTCTTCAAACAGCTGCACTGCTAATTTTCAATTATACACACAAATGGCTCTCAGATTGGAAGAAAATGGAGTGCATGGGGAGAACAGTAGTAGATTTCTATGTTTGTTTGGTAGTGAGTATGGAGGCGGGAGAATGACATCTTGAAAAGAAAGCCATAGTGAGGAGTCAGTGTTTGAACTTCAGAAGATGATCCATGCGAAATCTTAGGGAGACCTGTGGTTTCCCCATTTTGCTCTGGGCTCTGGAAGGTGTGAAATTTCGAGTTACTCTCCTTCGTGGGTTTGTTTGTTTTGACCCATCACTAACTTATAATGAAAATTTGCTATTGACCTTGCTGCTGCTCTGATTTGGTGAGGAATCCCAAAGCCTCTGTTCCCTGGATACCCTTCCTTACCATTGTTGTACAAATCCTTGCAGACGCTTCCGCCTCCTTTCCTACTTCCCTAGTTCCCACCAACCTCATTGTACTTCACCCCTTTACTCTTTTTACTCCCATCAGCTACAGTCCTTAAAACCAGAGTTCAGTGCTTTATGCCTAGACTCTGAAGACACATCTCCTCCACCCAAATAAATTCACCTCTTAGGGGAAGGAAAACTTTCTCAGGGTTTTTTTTTGTGAACAAGATTTTGCCTGCAGGATACTCAGGTTTTGCCCTCAAATGAAAACAGGTGTCACGACATACTCCTTCTTAATTTTTGGCTCAGAGATGTGAAGTGTAAATTAACACACATTATTATTCTGTTTTCTCTACCCATGTGTTTTCCTTGTGTCCTAAGTGCCAGATTATTTTTTAGTTAATTCCAAAATTAGAGTTCAAGGAGGTACATGCTGCTGGACCATCTCTTATTATTTCAGGAAGAAAGAATGGTGGACGTATACCCAAACCTGCCCCACCCTGGACCACTGGCATGTACCTTTGTGGAGCAAGTGCTCCCCTTGCCCCATCCTATTTGATCAACTGTGGCTATTTCTCAAGAAACAAAAGGCAAGCGTTGGCTTTTTCATAGAAAGACACTTGCTAAAGATCTGAATGGTGGCACAAATTTACTTTCTTATAGAAAACAGAAAGACTGTTCTTGATTAATCTGTTTCTGTCTTATTCCAAGCAGGAGGCTATAGGCACAAGTGCCTTTAGCTCACTTTTTTGGAAATGGATTTGTGACCACGGGAGCTGCTCTGTTGTCTTGAGGCAAGGATGTTGTTGTTGTTGTTACTGCATTTTTCACCTTGAAGATGTCATAAATCCCTTGCTGCTATCAGCATCAGTTCATTGTGTTCAGTGACAATGATGCACTGAGTTTTGGGTAACTGTTGGGTAACAGGCCCCTATCTTACTGTGCTGATTTAAGCCCAGGCTTCCTTTGACTTTAGTAACCGGAAATAAGACAACAAATGTTCTCGTCTGTTTAAGGGCCACAAATTAACAAGACATAATAATTTGACCAGAAGAGGATAATGGCTATTAACTGTTCTGATTTATAACTATTTTCTAGAAGATTAAGTGTAAGTAAATTAATGTTCAAAGGGGCCTCCAGAATAGAATTTGTTTTATTTTTTAATGTTTATTAATTTTTTTTGAGAGGGAGCAAGAGAGAGAGAGAGAGCAGGGGAGGGAGGGAGGGAGGGAGGGAGGGAGGGAGGGAGGGAGGGAGAGAGAGAGAGAGAGAGAGAGAGAGAGAGAGAGAGAGAGAATCCCAAGCAGACTCTGTGCTGTCAGTGCAGAGTCCGATGTGGGGCTTCATCTCACGAACCATGAGGTCATGGCCTGAGCCTATATTAAGAATCACTTAATGGACTGAGCCACCCAGGCGCCCCATGGAATTTGTGTTAAAAAGAACAACCATTTTATGTATGTATGTATGAACAACCATTTTATTTATTTATTTATTTATTTATTTATTTATTTTTATTTTTTTAATGTTTATTTTTGAGACAGAGAGAGACAGAGCATGAACAGGGGAGGAGCAGAGAGAGGGAGACACAGAATCCGAAGCAGGCTCCAGGCTCTGAGCTGTCACCACAGACCCTGATGCGGGGCTCGAACTCACGGACCGTGAGATTGTGACCTGAGCCGAAGTCGGACGCTTAACTGACTGAGCCACCCAGGCGCCCCTGAAAAACCATTTTAGAAGGGAGGGTAGGGTAACCACTTCTGGAGTAGTGTTCCTCAGCAAGGAAAGACTCTAAGCATTATATGTTTGAATTAGGAATATTACCATTCAGAGAAGACTTTTGGAAAATTTGAAATGCCAGTTATTAAAAGTTACTTTTCTTGATGCAGTTGGGGAAGACTACTGGGAGGTGGGGGATGGTTGTAATAGTGAGTGGAAATGCGGTACTTTTTTTTTTTTTTTTTTTTTTTTTGCTGAAGTGGGATTTTATTCCTTCTACTTTATAATCGTTACAGAAATTTAAACCTCAAACCATTTCAGCCCAAGCTTATACTAAGCTTGTTAGTGGTTTCTGATGCTGTGGACGATAATGCTGCAGCATTACCATAAATCAGCAGAATTAACTATGATCTTCAGAAGCATGCTTGAAAGTGGGTGACAGAAGTCTGCAATTTGGTGCTCTGAATATTATGATAACATTCTATATTAAATGTTCATAATCTACTTAAAGCTGAGCTTCAAGTACATTTTGTATTTGTGCTTTGCCCAATATTAAAAACCTGTAACAATTATTACAATCCATATGAGGCTTCATTATTTGCAAATGAAAAATGTAAAAATATATGGTCACATATGTACCAAGTGGCCTTTTTATTAATTTTTTTAAAGTGTTAATTTGTTTTTAATCTAAATGTGGTTACTGCTTTGTCCATTTAAGAGTTGGCTTAAAATTGTATCTTTATCACATTACCATTCACAAGGAAAATCATATATAGATTCAAATAAATTTTGGATATTATATTGTAAACTTCTAAAATATGTTATTCACTCTGCCTTTTGCATCAGATGTCAGTTTTTATATAATCTTATGCCTTGAAAGGGTCCATATTGGACACAAAGTCCCAGAAGCTAACACTCTACTTTGAAATAAACAATAATTAAGGTCTGTAATATGTTTTTTATACACCCCCCCCACCTCTACTGCGATGACATACTCTCTGACTTGGTCCCCAAATGACCCATTTGTGAGCAAATTGAGGTTTCTTTATTGCCCTTGTTATTCTGTGTTACATTGCACATATACCAAAGCCTATTCCTCAGTGCTCTAGAGGTGAGACAAAAACATCTAGGTAAGTCATTCTTAGCAGGTGGGTAGAAAGTGAATTTTTTTACAGTGTTGAAAAAATATGATTGTTCATTGCTTAAACTGAAACCATCACCCCGCTGGTTAAGCTTACTTCTAAATAGCACCTCCAACAAAGGTTATATAGCACAATTGGTTGGCTAATTCAACAGGCAAGCAAGTTAGATACACCAAGCATTTTAAATATGTAATTTATTGGCCTAAAATGAGGATCAAATGATGCAAAATGTAAACTCAACTTTATTTTCCCACTGGTTTTGTGCAAGTGTGAGGAAATTAGAATTTTGACAGTATTTTTCATTTACAATGGTTATAGAGAAAAGCTCATCTAAACCAGATCCTAAATGGGATTAAATGTGATCTATTTTAAATGGATCATCTTATAAAAACCTCATAAGTTTCTAACACTCAAATGCTTTCAGAGAAGCTCTGCCTCTTAGGTCTTGATTGGGGATGCGGGAGGACTGAGTCCTTGAGATTCTGCAGGGCACAGTGCTTTCCTCAGCACCCTCGTTCCCCGCCACCGCAGCCAGCAGTTGCCAGCAGCCCTCCCTCTCAATGTCTCTGTGCCCATATTTCATCCATGAAAAGAACAACAAGAGAAAAGATCCACAAAAGCACTTTGAAAGGAGAAACTGCTATGTGTGCGCAAGAGATACAACAGAATAACAATGATAAAAATCACAATTTACTGGATACCTACTAAGTGCTGCAGTATTTAAATGCTTTACACACATTTTTCAAACTCTTACAAACAGCAGACAAGGTAGGCATTTTAACTTTTATTTTATAGATGAGGAAATTGAGTCTCCAAAGAAGTTAGCTTACCATGACCAACAATTTGAATCCAGGGGACTGATTCTAAGGCTCATAATTTAAATCTCTGGACTACTCTGGCTCTAATTATTTAAATATATCTATATCATCATCATTTTAAAATGTGTGTTAAAATGAATGCTCTAAATTACATGGTCAATATGTTATCACTTATGAAAACTAGGATTTTGGTGAATTTCTTTTCCAAGGGAACCAGATTTGAAAGGCATTTATCTTTTGACCATATTATTGGGAAAACAAGGAAATGTTGGGGTTGCCGGGGGGTTGGGGTTCTCAGAACACTCAGTCAGGGACATAATGACTTTGGTATAAAGATGTAGTGGTTGAATTTGCTACTTTAAGTAGATTCAAACTGAGACTTTCTTTTCTTTTTCTTGGCATGATATGCATTAATGATGTTTTCATCAAAAGTAGCATTATTTTCCCCATGAGTCTAGCAAAGTTACAAGAATAAATGGGCATGTAAGGTATACATGGACCTCTTGGCATCACTGTTTATAATACTACAGAAAATTTAGGAAGAGAACTATGTTTAGAGACTTGCCTTATCAGTAGCAAAAGAAGATGATATGCTAGTCAAGATATGCTAATATGCAGAGGGGTTTTAATTCAAGAATAGACCAAGGAATCAGTGGGACAGAACATAAACATAAGATCAATGTATACATAGGGATGTAGTTATAATAAAAGCACATTTCAAATCAGTGGAATAGATGAACTCTTCAATCCATGTGTTGAGATAATTGGTTGCCAATTTGAAAAAAAACCCCGGCAATTATACCCCTACTGTTTACAAAAAAGTCCAGAGGAAGTAATAATATAACAAGCAGGTAAACATACAACAAAGCCAACAAAATAACACGGCCAGAAAAATCCTAGAAGAAAATATAGGAGAATTTTTTTTTTAACGTTAGGGAAAAATGTTTCTTTAATTTGATTTTTTAAATCTTTATTTTTGAGAGAGAGAGAGAGAGACCGAGTGCGAGTGGGGGAGGAACAGAGAGTGAGGGAGACACAAAATCCTAAGCAGGCTGCAGGCTCTCTGAGCTGCCAACACAGAGCCTGACGCAGGGCTCAAACCCACGAGCCATATGAGTTCCTGACCTGAGCCCAAGTCAGATGCTTAACCTAACTGACTGAGCTACCCGGGTGCCCTAGGGGAAAACATTTCTAAGCAAATCACAAAACTGCCAAGTCATAAATGAAAAGAAGTGACAAGTTTAACTACAAAATGAAAATCTTTTCTATAGCTATAAGAAAGACCCATTAAAAAATATTAAGACAAGTAAAGGCTGGAAGAAAATATCTGTGATATATGCAATATTCAAAGACGTTATATCTACAATATGTAAAGTTCTCCTAAAAATCCAACAAGAAAAAGAAAAATATTCCAATGGAAAATTGAGCAAAGGATATGGAGAGGCAATTAATTCCTGGAAGATGAAATACAACTAAGTAGTAAACACAGATGCATAATTTCACTACCATTCAGGAAAATGCAAATGAGAACAAGTTATCTTTTTATCCATTAAAGTAGCACAAATTTAAAAGCGTACTCATATCCAGTGTTAGGATATAAAGAACACACTCATACTGTGGTAGAATGTGAGTTGATACAATGCCCATCAAAATTAAAAATACCTAAACTACCTGACCCAAACAGTCTATTACTAAAAATAATCCTATAGAAATATTTTGCACATTTGCTCAAAGATACACGTACAAAGGTGTTCATGATAACATTTCTTGCAATGACAGAAAATTGGAAACATATTAAGAGTTTATCAACATTAGGATAATAAATATGGTACAACCACATGTGGAATGTTATACAGCCATTAAAAAGAATGAAATATAGCTATAGATCAAAATAAGGCCATTGATTAATGAAAAAAGACAAATCTCAGAATGTGTGTGCTGTAATCCTTTCTATGTTATCTATATGTATATGTGTAGTACATAGAAAAGTTCTGGAAATTGTTAATATGAGAGGTAAAGCAAGACTAAAATTGGCAAGTTGCAAAGTGTGTGTGTATGAAGGTTTTACTCACTATACTTGTGTATTGTTTGAAAAAAATTTTTACAATGGTCTTTTTTATTTTATTTTTTGCAGTGAAAGTAATAGTAATGAGAAACCCAACCATGTAAACAAAGCATATTGTGGGGAAGACAAAAGTTCTTATTAACATATCCTTGCATATTTTCTAGTTGCTAACCCTTTCCACAGTTTAGCACTGAGTTAAGAGAAAGAACTTTTGAGTCAGATATGTGCGGATTAAAGTTCCAGTGGAAAGTTGCTGAAACTTTGGAGGACTCAGTTTCTGCATCTGGAAAATGGGGATGGTGGTTCTTATCTTACAAGATTGTTGTGAGGGTTTATGAGGTAATGAACCTCAATTGCAGAGCTTGCAGTCTAGCCCAGAGTCAGAGTAGATTAATGGTGGCTCTATTTTTATAACTTTACAACAACTCTGTGATGTGGGAAGACATATTTAAACTCTAATTTTTTACAGATGGAGATATTCAGGCTCAGACAGGTTAAATGGCCTTTTCAAGATCAGACAGAATCTGGGACTAGAATTTGGATCTAATTATTATTATTTTGGCTTCTGGTTCTTTTTCTTGGAAGCTGAAGAAATTGAAGGTTGGATAATTTTTACTCTAAAAATTACCAATTTTTTTCTATATTTTAGAAACTACTACTGTCACCTGTGAAATGTTAAAAAAAAAAAACAAAACTAATTTGCAGTGGAACTTGGCATTACAGGAACCCAGTAGCTCTACATAATTTTTTATGAATTGCCTGGCTTCTAGTGTAGAAATATCTGGCATTACTGGGGCAGTAGGGCAATGAAAAGGGCAGATGTCTGTTCCTTCCTTCATCTGATTCAAATAATCTCTCCTTCCAGACTCCCATCTCACCCCAAGTAGCCTGCCCATTCTTGAATCTCAGCTTTCCCTTTTAGTTGATAGGATCATCTTGTCTCCCGCTTGCTCCTCTGTCACCCTGATTCCTCTTTTGTAACTATAGTGCAGTGCCTGCTACCCATGTTCATTGAATGATGAATGGTTATGGAGTTTCACATGATCTTTTTTTCCCCTAGTTCATTAAGGAGACAGAATGTTTAGTGCTGCAGATTTCAGTTCAATATAAGGAAGAAATATCTAGCAATGGGACAGGTTGTCTGGAAAGGTTTGAGGATCATCTGTCAAGGATGTCTGCAATGAGTAGGAAGCTACAAGATCATATATACAATCTCTCCTTGACTCTGGGACTCCAGAATTTTAAAATAAGTGTTGAGAATTTGTTTTTGTTTTTGTTTTGTTTTTGTATCGGATACTTGAATCCTGAGGTTGGGTAAAGATAATTTTTTATTTTTTCCTCATAGAACTCAAAACCTAGAATTAATGGGTTGGCAGACATGGGAAAAACATAATCTTAAGGAATCAGTCTTAGAACTGGAGGTTGGTGGGAAGCTTAGAGTCTGGCCAAGCAGGGCATGAAGGACCTGGGAAATTGACATGTCTTTTGGGGTGTGCTTTCTTGGAGGAAACCGAGCTGGATGCAAGAGGATATCCAGAGACATCAGTAGGTGGTGTCTGGTTAGATAGCAACATTAAATGGTAGAGTTAAGAGAAAGGTGTTTTCAAAGATCAACAGAGAATCCTACACTAGGAACCATGTGGAGATTCAGGAAGAAGCCTGAGGCAAAAGTGGAAGAAGGTGGCTAGACCTCCATCTTCAGACTGGAATTCAGGGACAGATCTCCAAAGCCACAGGTGACTGGGGAGAACCAAGTAGGTGTCAAGGTAAGAACACAGTGCAGAGCATGGAAGTCACTACTCAGTTCAAGGGATAAGGTAAGATGCCTGGTCAAGATAGAAATCTAGTTACTAGAAATGGAGCTCAAGGTCAGAACACAAAACACCAAAGACAATGACATAGGATTTTTAAGTTACTCCTACATAAACCAACATTAGGATGAGTTCTAAAATAGCCTCTCTTGTCCCCAAACAGCCAGGAAGCATGTAAGGAACTGTTTTTACAGTTAATAGCCAAGTGGGACATTATAGTGGTAAAATAAACTAATATAGAGGCCATTTAAAAAGAAATGAAAAGATATGCAATATATCACTTTATTAAAAATGCTTTCCTCATACCTCCCACCCCCCATTTTGTTTATTAGGAACATTTTTGCAGGTGAAATTTCATTTAGTTTTACATTAAGAAAATTGAAAGAAGCAGTAGCATTTCTTCTGTTATTTTTTTTTTACAGTAATTATTTTCAACTTTTTTTTTTACTATAAATTACTTTTTTAAATGGTAGAATTATTTGCTCAAAAATTATGCTTATGTAGCAGATATGGTGTATATATCCAATGGAATACTACTCAACCATTAAAAAAGGACTGAAATTTTGCCATTTCCAACAACATGATGGACCTTGGGGGTATTAAGTAAAAGTAAATAGAAGGAGAAAGACAAAAACAGTACAATTTCACTCATGTGGAGTCTAAAAAACAAATAAAAGCCCACATATAGACACATACCAGAAGGGAAGAGGGTTAGCGGGTGGGCAAAATGGGCAAAGGGGGTCAAATATATGGTGATGGATAGTAACTAGACTTTTGGAGGTGATCACTTTGTAATGAATAAAGAGGTAGAATTATGAAGTTGTATACCTCAAAATTATATACCAATCCTACTCAGTAAAAAAAAAAAGTACGCATAGCCTAAACAAGTAAGCAAACAAAAAATTATGCTATGCAGCTGGAGAAAAAAATGACCTGTTGGTTGTTAATAGTCACAAAATTACCACTTAGCATTATGCAGTTTTTATGAGCCATCATCTATTTTGAGTAAATATTCCTGTGATCTGGACCTAACAATACTCTTTTCACAAAAAGGCCAACTAATCAGGTTACTCTGATCAGTGCAGAAAATAAAATCAGGATCTTGGGGCCTTGCCTTTGGCTGTGGAACTAAAACTGGGTCTCTAATGAAAACATTTTAGAAGACCAGAGATGGTATGAATTTTCTTTCGGTTGACCACCGTAAGGCTTCAAGGACTTGCTTCCCCTATGAAGACAGTTTTCTTCAAGACTGTGGTCCAGACAGACACTCCAGGAAGCCAGCAGGTAGCACACAAGTTTTATGAGGGCTTTGATTTGCATGAAGTCTCCTGCACACTTCTGAGCAAAGGACGACAGGAGGGGGAGATTTTCCATGAGGAGATTCGTTGAGTTTTTGTGCCAATTGAAGACTATGAATTAATGCTTTTCTGATATTCCTAAAATTAAAACCCCATGAACTAACCATTTCAGGGTATTAAGCTTTGCTTCAAAATGCATTCTCCACAGATGAATCAAAGGGCCTAATGCATTTGCTATTTGGAAATAATAAAGCATGAAATGGGGTGCAGGACTTATATATTTACATAAGAAGAAAGAGCTGGAAAAGTTTAGGAAAAACAACAACAGAGGAAGGTGCCAATGTGAGACTTGCTCTGAAAAAGCAGACGTGTAAACCGCTCCTCTTCAAACTGCCACCAGGTTTATGACAATTGAGATGCAGAAAGGATTTCGGAGGTGTCCCCTCTTCCTTGGGTTCCCTAGAACTTCCTCTAGATTTTGGCATTTCCCTTGCCTTGCTGTGTACTCCCAAACAAGGTCAAAGAGAAACAAAGGAAAAGAAAAACATTTTTTCCCCAAATTTTCAGTGTTGGTCAAGAATCACAATTAGGAAAATAATATTTAGAATGGAAGAGAAAAGGTCACGTATAGGAACTATAGGAATACCAGAGACCTAATTTTTACCTTAAAATCAAGTCAATTCAGACATTGCATTTTGTGTAAGAAAAAGTTGTCTAAATCACATGTAAATGTGTACAGCCTCTTTGCAATCTCCTATACCACCTGTGGCCCTCAAGGTAATTCCATTGAAGAATCGTGGAGTAGCATAGTATTGTAGCTATGCATTGAATATCCTGTTAAGGTAACTAGGATTTTTGTTGTTGCTGTTAAACAAAGATATCATTACAGCATCTTTTAAAATTTTATTTACTCACAGCAAAACAAATTCAAGTCCAGAGTCCTGCTTTACAGTCCCTAGGCAAACAGAGGCTGTGTCAGTTAGCATTGAATTTGACTGCATGTGATGTCCAGTCCAAAGTTACAGAGACTTAAACAGGATTAAAAGTTTACTTTTCTTTCAAGTGGAATTAATGTGGAGGTAATGAGTCTGGGGCTGATGTGGTAACTCCATGGTCATCAAGGAGCTCAACTCTTTTGTTCTTGCTGCTTTGCCATTCTGAATTTATCTCATGTCCAGAAACAGAAGTTCTTGCTCCAGTCATCATGTTTGTATTTCAGCAAAGGAAGGAAGGGAGGGAGGAAGGAGGGATGAGAGAAGGAAGGAAGGGTGAGAGAAGGAAGGGAAGGAGGGAGGAAGGAAGGAGGGATGAGAGAAGGAAGAGTGAAAGAAGGAAGGAAGGAGGGAGGGAGTATAGAAGATGGAAGGTAAAGGAGATTACCAGAAGCTGCCACAAAGCTCTTCTAGTGTATTTCTAAAGCCATTGCTTAATTTAATGGCTATAGCTAGCTGCAAGGAAGGCTGGGACTGTATTCTTTATTCTGGGCAGTAAAGTGCTGGTGTTTTATTAGTCAGGAAGAAGGTGAGAATGAATTTCAGAGTAGATGGCCACCAGTCTGTGTTTGCATGCCAGCTAGATTCTTATTCTAATATCCAGCATTCATTCTGTTTATTTCTTCACTTTTAACCAAGTTTCTCCTGGATGCAAGTACAGAGCACCAAAACACCAGTTATATTATGCCATGCCTATAATAATAATTGGGAAGACAAGAGGTAGAGATGGTTTCTGAGAAACAAAAAACAAGGAGCAAAGGCCCTTTTCAACTTTTTCTCTCTTGCCCCCCTCCACACAAACTTGTATTACAGCTATTTTTTTTCTTATTTCTTTGCCAAAGCACCTCACTATATAGTTGAAAATATTTCCTATGATCTGGAGAAGAGAAGGATGACCATTACTTGGCTTTTTCAGACTTAATGGCAGATTATTTGACAGGTCAGCTGGTTTGTCTAGGGAATTAGTGTAGAAGAAAATATATAAGGGCCATCAATTATAAGAGAGATGTAAAATCTTTTTTTTTTTTTATTTTTATATCACTGTTAGCTGAAGGAAGTCAAAGCCTTGAGTTTCTTTGGTAATTTCAAATACTGTCATTATATATCTTTTGCTCTCAAGTTTTTGCCAACCATGATAACCAGTAAAAATGGTGAGTTTTACCTATAACATCAGCATGTGTTCAATGTTAGAAATTCATTTGTTATCTATTTCATCTTCAGGGTATGAGTTGCCTTAATTAGGTGAAGTTATCTGGTAACATTCAAAGACAATGTAGGACGAAGACTTGATTGTGCTGGCCTTGAGAATAAAATGATGTGAGTTAAGACCAAAATAATGTGGAATACCTGGGTAGCTCAGTCGATTAAGCATCTGACTTTTGCTCAGGGCATGATCCCACAGTTCAGTTCATTAGTTTGAGCTCAGTGAGGCTCTTGCCCTGACAGAGCAGAGCCTGCTTTGGATTCTCTGCCTCCTTTGGATTTTCTGTCTCCCTCTCTCTCTTTCTGCCCCTCCTCTATTCGTGCTCATTTGCGCGCGCGCGCTCTCTCTCTCTCTCTCTCTCTCTCTCTCTCTCTCTCTCACACACACACACACACACACACACACACACACAAATAAACATTAAAAAAAACAAAAATTAAAAAAAAAACATGTGTTGATTAGATGATAATGGTACAATATGGTAAAAATAATATATACTAGAACTGTGTTTCTTAAACTTGAGTGTGTACGATAACTGAGGGGTTTGTTAAAAATATTTGTTCCTGGTCCAGCCCCCAAACCCAGGTTTATCCCATCTGGGATAGGGCCTAGGAATCCAAATTTTTGACAAGCATTTTAGGACCAAGCTTTAAGAAATACTGACCTACACATTCCAGTAGCATGAGGACATTGATAGAACGTGAGGTTTAATACGTTAAGAACTGGATTTGGCTCATCTTCCCCATTTACTAATTCTGGGAGCTTGGGCAAGCTACTTAACCTCTAAACTCAGTTTCCTCATTTTTAAAGTAGGTAAATATATAAGTACCTTATAGGATTGTTTTTCAGATTAACTGGAAAAAGACAGGTAAAAGCATACTGTACATTGCTTGGTGCATAATAAACACATAAAAAAGTTCCTCCATCATGGCATAACCTGTTGTGCTCCATAGAGACTATCTACTTGAAAGCTCCATCACTAAGCACCCAAAATTCCTACCAAACAATCAGGCCTTTGGGTTAAAACATTGTCTTTAGAAAACACCTGTTGTTTCAAAATAAGTCACTTGGAACTGCTAATCCTTATCTGGTGCTTCCTGGGGTTTGTTGTGTGGAACAGGAGTCCCATGAGACATTAAGAAGGGGTATAAAAATGTGTTTTTTTGTCAAATAATTTTGGAAAATATAGGATTAAATGGAATCAATAAAGTTTCTTTAGTATAAGACTTCTCTGAGCCTTTAAAACGTTAATGTACAATTTGAGTTTATAAGAGGGAGTTTTTGTATAAACAACTTCCAAATTTAATGGGAAAATCCCTTTAATGAAACTTAATCAGGGCATTTGGGTCTACAGAACACACCTGAGAAACACAATGACATATTTCCACACTCTGAAATTTTAGATTTGCTAGCCGAGACCAGTAAGTCATGAGAGACACTAGCATGGTGATTTAGGGGAGAGGGAATAGAAAAAAAGCATGGGACGTGGGATCTCACCTGAGAGGGCAGATCCAAGTGAAGAGCTCACAGCAGCCAAGGACATCATGGGGATTCCAGGGGTCCTGGAGGCCCTAAGTAAGAAGGATTCAAAGTTAAAATACCTTAGTCACAGTTTAATACTGCTTGGCTGGGGGAACAAGTTCCCTGCTTGCTTTCTTGGTTCTAATTTTTACTTTTATAGTTTCTGATCTGCCTAATTCAGATCACCCAGGTACTCACAATGAAAGTTCATTCCTCTTCCACCAAAAAAAGCAAAACTCTTATTAGATATTTAACATATGTCAGACATTGGACTTGGAACTAAGATTCAAAAGATGAACAAGTTATTTATGTTCTTTAAAATTTTTTTAAAAAAATGTTTTACTTATTTTTGAAGGAGAGAGAGAGAGAGAGAGAATATGAATGAGTGGGGGAGGGGCAGAGAGAGAGGGAGACACAGAATCTGAAGAAGGCTCCAGTTTCTGAGCTGTCAGCACAGAGCCGGACTCGGGGCTCAAACTCACAAGCCGCGAGTTCATGACCTGAGCCGAAGTTGGATGCTTAACCAACTGAGCCACCCAGATGCCCCTATTATTTATGTTCTTGAACACCATCTAGTAAGAAAGAAGTATAGGTAAATAGATGATTAAGATTGTGTGGTAATGTCAATTAAGTTACATATACCACTTACAGTGAATGAGGGACAGTGTTTCAGGAATTGGGGGTATCAGGAATATTTCATGTATAAAGTTATGGTTTAGCTATTTCTTGAGGGAATTAAGGGTTGCCTGAAATGCAAAGGCTTAGAAAAACTAAGGATAATAAATTTCTAGAGGACAGATTTTTTTTTAATTTTTTTTTAACGTTTATTTATTTTTGAGACAGAGAGAGACACAGCATGAACGGGGGAGGGGCAGAGAGAGAGGGAGACACAGAATCGGAAGCAAGCTCCAGGCTCTGAGCCATCAGCCCAGAGCCCGACGCGGGGCTCGAACTCACGGACCGCGAGATTGTGACCTGAGCTGAAGTCGGACGCTTAACCGACTGAGCCACCCAGGCGCCCCTAGAGGACAGATTTTTATCTGGAAGCAAAGGAGCTCTCATATTTGATAGGAGCACATAGCCCTTTTATGTCATAAAGGATTGGAGGTAAATTCTTAAAACAATGATGCTAAATCCACCCTATAATTAAGAGCTATTTTTCATTCATGGCACAGTGATATTTATGAAAAAAAGTCAGCACTTAATAGGCTACAGATAGAGGAACCTAATGGACTGGGTGGTCATCCTGATGGATTTTCCTCTCAGATGGGCTTTCTTGGAAACCCGCATGGTCACTGCTGAGTCTTGTTTTTATCATCTGTGCTCTTTGCTTAGACCAGTTCTTGGATCAGATTACCAATCTATTTTCATCTGAAATTAACTTGTGCTCCAAAGGGGAAATTCAAGCCTCAAACATAACCAGTGTGAAACTATCCCTGACTATTGGTGACTGATCCATAGTACCATCTTTTCCTGAATTTATGGTCTAAAAAGAACATTAGACACACAACTCATTTGCTAGAGTTACCTCTTATATGGGATGATTCCTGAAAATTTCTTAAATTGCCATTTAAATTGATAGGGTCTGAGCACTCTGAAGTTAAAAAAACAAGAATTGACCAATTTTGTTTTTCTCCTCTCTTCCTTGGAGCAGTGGTATTCAAGGTTTCAATTTAACTATAGAATGACAAACAGAGAAAATAGGAATTTCTCCCTAAGCGGGAACACTATATGAAATGTGAGGTTTAGGGACATGTCTAATATCTCTTTTTATTTTTCCTGGTTTCTTGTATGGTTCCTTGTTGGTTTGTTGGTTAGTCTGGGGAGAGAAGACCTGTAGGCTCTTAGAATTAGAACCATGAAGCTACTTTCCTGAACAAAAATGGCTACTTACTGTGAAGGTAGCCAGAGAAGCCATCTCTCTGCCTCAAAGTAAGTATCTCTGATAAATACCTACCTTTTTTTGCAACACTCTATGTATTTAAATATTTTTTTTAAAAACCTGGAATTTTATGAAATAAAGCTGTTTTCTCTTAATTTTCAGGGAACAGGAGTTTTAAAATATGCATAGGCAAAGCAGAGATAAATGTCCATAGACCTATTAATTATTTAAGTTCTGATAGGGGAACGATTAAAGAAATAAGAATGTTACAAGCCACTAATGTATATGCCTCTAGTACTTTTCAACACAATGTAAAAGAGAAAAATAGAACACTGTCTCCTTCATAACTGCTTTTGCTTTAGGCAAAACTTTGGCCATGAGGTCTGCTGCCTTGCTTCCGTGATTTTCTTATTTCAACAATTGCACGAAATTCTGGGTAAATTAATTTTCCCTCAAAGTGAAAGGCTCTTTTAATAATTCCTTGAATGTTCACATCATTGTCATTAATGGCCTTTGTTCTGTTCGCTGTAGGATAACTTCTTTATATACTTGTCTTTTCAAATGCTTGCTTCCCATGAATAGACATCATAGTCACTTGAAAAATCTCCTGTAAATATGAATTTTTTTCAATATTATCAACCATTGTCTCATAATTTTCTTTTATAACTCTGACTTGGAATTACAGAAACCCTGGTCATGAATACCAGGTCAAATTCTATACTTGTAGCTTGAAAAAAGCAGTTTGATAATAAATGCAAAGCTTATTGTAGTTAAAAAAAAAAAACAATAGTAAAGCATCAATATGGGTTAGGATTCTGAAGAATTTATTTTGTAAGTATCTTTTTGTTCTCATTCTATACTTTGAGGTTTAAACTGAGAATTCAAGATATAAAAATATGAAGAGTTAAGAGTTCAAGGAAATGTCATTTTTGGAGACCATATTCTTGAGGTTTTTGTTGTTGTTTTTTTGTTTTTAATTGCCAAGAGATGTATTCAGAGTAGAATAGTGTTAGACCTGTAGGCTCCATTGAGTGACACACCTGACTGAGTTCATCCATTGACTCCTCCACCCATTAGCTGTGCAACTTTGGTACATTCATCTATAAGTTGGAGATAATAGCAGCTATTTCAAAGGGATTTTTATGGAAATTAAATGAAGTAACCTATATAAAGGGCTTGGCAGTGTCTTAGAGGTAGCTATTATTTTTATCATCAAGAAAGCTATTGTTGTTATTATTGTCTGTATCTATTATTTTGGCATTGTATGATATTTGCAGCAAGGAAACCAAATAATTCCAGGAATGAGAATTTAGAAACTTTCTTTTTTGTGGAGCCCCAAGGAACCATATTCAGGGGTTATAGTACTTTCATTTGAGGGGCTCCAGTAAAAATACAACTTTCCAGGAGAGCTATGTGATTAAATTTTATTTTTGTGTCCTCCAAGTGACTGGCTAGCCATGTAGAGCAGGTGAAACCCACACTCTTAGTTCTCAACATAGAACAACACATCATCAGGGGAGCTGAGAGTAAACTTACACACCACATACCCAGTTGTGTCAAGAAGCACTTTATTTTTCTACAGGTAAAATTAATGTCTGACTCTATCTCTCATTCCACTGAGAGACAGGAATTCAGTTTCTACCTAATTCAAGTTTGCATCTAATCCTGCAGGGTTTACATGGAGCGCACTCAGTAAGGGTTTGGGAAGCTTGGCTCAAAGAGCTGGGTGCAGGATTCATTTTCCAATTCATTTCATTTTTCTTATTAAAAATATTTTTAACATTTATTTTTGAGAGAGAGACAGAGTGCAAGCAGATAGCAAATAGAGGTTGTCTAGACAAGGGGAAGTTAAAGGACAGAGGAGGATACAAAAGAAAATAGTGTTAGAAGGTTAAAATGGATTGGAGAGGCACCTGGATGACTCAGTTGGTTGAGTGTCCAACTCTTGGTTTGGGCTCAGGTCATGATCTTGCGGGTTCATGAGAGAACCTGGCTATTACTGCAGAGCCTGCTTCAGATTCTGTGTCTCCCTCTCTCTCTGCCCCTCCCCCGCTCATGCTCTGTCTCTCTCTCTCTGTCTCTCTCTCTCTCTCTCTCTCTCTGTCAAAAATAAACATTAAAAAAAAAAGTTAAAAAGCCTGTGAGTTTTCTGTGTCTCTGTGTGAATATGGACAGTTAGCATTTACCAACATGCATTGGTCTACTTTCTCTTGTTTAAAAAAAAGAAAAAAAACTTTAAAAATGGGGTTATAGAAGGTCAGCAAAGGGTGGGTTTGAGAGGTTTGGGTGGGGTAAGGGGCATTTTGACAACATGGCTTCTCCTTTGGCATGTTTAATTGTGATGTTTAACAGACATCCTTGCAGTTGAAGATGGCACTTTTAAAATGAAATTCTCTCTTAATGATGACTTGAGACCTGTCACTCAGAGAATCAGCAGAACCTGTAGGATCTTATTTGGAATTGACATTCTCTGTTGTAATTTTGTTCCTATTTTTAAATTTTCTTTTTGTTTCACTGGAAAGGAAGGATGATGCTCAGTTTTAAATGTTAAAAGTGTATGAGTTGCATTGTTACAATAAAACTAAAGGAGTACAGGGGGGCCTGGGTGGCCCAGTTGGTTGTGTCTGACTTGCTTTCGGCTTAGGTCACGATCTCATGGTTTCCTGAGTTGGAGGCCCACATTGGGCTCTGTGCTGATAGTGCAGAGCCTGCTTGGTTGGGTTTCTCTGTCTCCCTCTCTCTCTCTCTGACACTCCCCTGCTCATGCTGTCTCTCAAAAATAAATAAATAAACGTTAAAAAAAAAAAAAACAAAACCCACCTAAGTGTGTACACAAACACACACACACACAGCCGTGAATTCTAAAGAGCCTGTAATAGTAATCAGAAAATAAGAACTGAGGGGTGCATGGGTGGCTCAGTCGGTTGAGCATCCGACTTCGGCTGAGGTCATGATCTCACAGTTTGTGGGTTCGAGCCCCGCATCAGGCTCTGTGCTGACAGCTCAGAGCCTGGAGCCTGCTTCTGATTCTGTGTCTCCCTCTCTCTCTGCTCCACCCCCACTCGTGTTCTGTCTCTCTCTCTCTCCTTCAAAAATAAATAAAAACATTAAAAGAAAATTTAAAAAAAAAGAATGCATCTGTACTCTGCATTCTTTTTTGAAAACTTTATTTTGGGAGAGTGGGGGGAGGGGCAGAAAGAGGAGAGAGAGAATCTTAAGCAGAGCCAGATGTGGGGCTTGATCCCATAAACTGTGAGGTCATGACTTGAGCCAAAATCAAGAGTTAAGACACTCAACTGCCTGAGTTACCCAGGCACCCTAAGTACTCTGCCTTCTTGTAGGTCATCCCTCCTTCTCTGAATAATGAATAGTTCTGGCCAAGTGAAAAAAAGTCACAAAGTAATATAATATTCTTAGAAGGGAGAGATCTTGTTAATATACCCAAGTTGCATCCTATTACACCAACCAATCAGTCAATTCAGACTGTGGATGTGAATATTTGTAATGATTAAAAATATGAATCAGTGATACTTCCCTAATATCCTTTGGTTATTTATTCACCATGTTAGATGTGCAAAGAGGTGGAGAAAGTGTTTTTTAATCAACCAGTTAGCAAGCAGGTTTGGGGGTAGGAGTGGGATAGGGATTGCACCATATGAGTTATTCTGCACAGTTTAGCTAATGGGAATCATTCTCCATGGCTAAGAGTTTGTGTGCATTGCTATAACCACACTCTTGAAAATGTAACAAGCTCCTATAAGGGAAAGAAGTTGGTAAGTGTAAAACCTGGTATTAAAGTGGTGGTAATGTTCATGCCAATATAAAACAATGGCAAAGGCAGCTACCATGCAGGCTGTAGGATATCTAGTGATATAGTGGCTAATTTCATCCCTGATTTGTTCCCTTATGGCAGAGAACTTATTCATAAAACATTTGTTGAGCACGGAGCACTGGACATGAAAAAACAGTAATATACAGACCCCAGTGTGGAACTTATGGTATGGTGCAGGTGGACCACTCCTGATTACCCTCTCACGCTCCGACTCTCCCAGTTTATATGGATTATGATCAGGGTTAAGACAGTCCTCCCAAACTTTATTTCTAATTAGTTTGAGCTGTTTTGTAACACATAGATTTATTCTCCTTAATGGCAAAGAGTGGTGAAGATGAGCAACTATTGGATATTATAATTGAGTGCATTACTGTTCTTTGATAGCTTTGAAATTCAGAGCCAGGTGTAGGAGAAAAGGTGTTTTTCTTCTCAACTCATTTATTCTCTTACCCATTTCTTCTTTTCTTCACTCCCTATCTACCTGCTAGAGCCACAGTGAGAATTATTTTAATTTCTAAAAGGCACTTCTGTGAGGGAGAGAGAGAAAAAAATGTTACAGTGGAAATAAACGTTGGAACAGGCAGAGTGCCCTCTATGAAGGACACTGAAGTAGCTAATAGTTCCCCTAAGATATTACCAGTGAAGTGGTCCTATGTGAAAGAAAGGTGGCATGAAAGATCATTGCTTCAGTTATTTTTAATGGATTGCTATTCCTACAAAGATCATGTGGGGAATGGTTCTGATTGGTTGACTGGTGCCATCAGAGGTAGTTTGTTTAGCTGTGTGACTAATGCCACTGTTTTCAAGGTCTGCTCATGGTACTTCAATTAGATGGAGGCTGTGGCAGTTAGAGAAGCTTTCTTGAACTCTTCCCTGAGTTTCAGGAAAGGAAAACTTTTCCATTAACTGTGAAGTTTAGAAAAAAAATCCTATAATGTATTTCTTAACCAGATTAGAAACCAGAACCCTGGTAGGCTTTTGTTTAGCTATTTTGCTGAGGGTGTTCTGCTGAGGCCATGCAAAGAATGAATAATTCACATTGAAAACCTTAGCATTTTACTTAAAAGCCTTATTTTCATTTTTGGAAAATGTGACAGCGAGAATTAGTACTGGCACTTCTGTTTCAATAATGGTGGTGATGTTTAAATGACAACAAACACATAATTGGACTTACATGCACATTTATGGACACAAAAATGTCATTACCTATTTTGGTGGAACATTTTACACTTACTCTATAAACAACAAAAATCAGCTTAAGTTGTTTTCATCTATAAGCAATGAATCAATGTGAGAAACCCTTGTGGCATTCACACTTTGAGAAAAATATTCTTTTTCTAATTCCCTGATCTTGAAAGGATGAAATTGTTTGTTTTAAATAAGATCTTGATGAGTCCTCCTAAAATAAATGTTAACCCATTTTCATAACATTCCTAAAGTTCCTTTGAATATCAATAATTAGACTCCTCCTCAGATTAGAGATAAACTGTAGCAGAATGATTTTTATGCTTCCCTCAGTTTGATTGAGCTGAAATTGTCTGAATAGTACAGGGTATGAGATTGAGCATTTTATGGTGAGAACAGAGGAAAGAGATTAGGAAATCGAATGTTGTGGGAAGAATGGGGGAACTCATTAATACTACCGTGGGTACCAATCATTTCACCCATGGAAAACACAGGATAAATAAGTATGCAGTGCAACAAAGTAAAACAACTCTTCTCTCAAGATTACTTAAATACATAAATAACTTAAAAAAGTAAAAATACATTGCCTTAGTAGAGTGTTTTTCTGGATGTTGCTAACCTTAAACATTACAACGTGCATTCGATTTGAGTGGCCATGAAACATTGATAGGTTTCTTCTAGAGACCCTTTTAGTCCACCTATTAGTTGGGACATATGGGTAAATTCTGAGAATTAAATCTATAAAACAACTAGCTGTAGATATGTTAAGATCGACTGTTCTGTCCTTAACAACTTTAGAGGATGAATCTGTGTTTTCCGTCTTTCAGTGGCTCAATAAGAATGTAGCTGCTGCTGTGTGTTTTATGTGCTCCCTGTTCCTTTCTCAGGCCCAAGTGATGCTCTGTTCTTGCTGTTTGACCAGGTTGCTCCATAACTCAGGAGCCCTCAGTGGTTTTTGTGTCAAATACAACTCACTTCTCTAGCAGATGGTTCAGTACAATTTGTGTTTATCTTGGGTTCTACCCGGGAATGCAAGCTGTCTCAAATGCAGTCCACAGTGGACCCCTTGCACCTTTGATCCCTGACATCTGGCTTACTGCTCCCTGCTTGGTCACTGAGTGCCTTCATGCTCTTTCTCCTATCAAATCTAACCCCAAGAAAGATTTTAAACTCACAATATGGTTGAAATCAATTATATTGTTTGAAGTGTTATGTCTCTTTGGCATATCTACATTTACTAGCCAACGCAAGTTTTAGATAATAAAATTATTCTTTATTGGTAGAATTTAAGTCTCAAAAGACCTAGGAAAATTTTTTGGAGGAGGGTGGGGGTGCAGGTGAGTCAAGGGGTCTTGTCCAGAACCTTGGAAAATACTCCCAGTCTCTTACTCTGCTTACTTATAAGATTAGTTCTGGTGAGGCATAACTCTCCTTCTCCCAAACCATCTCTCTCTCCCACCTTTATACTGAAGATCAGGGAAACCTCCACTAAGAAGCTTTTCTTGATTAGTTTCACCGCGCCTCTGCCAGCCTGTTTAAATTCTGGCCTCCTCTTCCACTGTTATCAGGCTGTTAAAGACCTCCCACTTTTATAGGCCCTACCCTACATCACATCACATCAAAATGCACAGACATCCCACATTAACTATATTTATTTTTTTCTATAAAAACAATTTAAAAGGATCATAATACTTGTACATCTAGAATTTTTTAGCTATGTATAACTTGTTTAAGATTGACTATAATATCTTGGCAATAATTGTATATTTTCAAAAATCTTTGTGATGAGAATATATACCTTTTTTTAAAATGTTTTTTTTATTTATTTTTAAGAAAAAGAGTGCGAATGGGGTGGGACAGAGGGGGTGGACAGAGGATCTGAAGAGGGTTCTGCACTGAGAGCAGCAAGCCTGATGTGAGTCTCTGACTCATGAACCATGACATCATGAGCTGTGCCAAAGTCAGATGCTCAACCGATTAAGCCACCCAGGTGCCCCGAAAATATACCTTTTTTAATGTAATGAAGTTTTATGAATATTAAATTTCATAGACAATTAAGAATGCATTAGGGTGACAGTTTGTGGAAATATAATTAGCACTTGTTAATTTACTTTAAAAGTTTTTGGGGGGTACCTGGGTGGCCTAGTCGGTTAAGCATCTGACTCTTGATTTCGATTCAGGTCATGATCTCACAGTCAAATTCCTACTTGGGATTCTCTCTCTCCTTCTCTCTGCCCCTCTCCCACTCAAATAAAAAAAAACATTTAAAAAATCTTTAAAGTTTTTTGTATCTTGAACTAAATTTTCTTTTCAGGTTTCAAATATTTTTACAAGTTCACAGAATGCTCATAGGCACTCATTTTACTGATTTCTATGTATCAGGCAGTGTACTGGCAGCTGGAATTAAAAAGCTGAAAAGACAAAGTCCCTGCCCTCAAAGAGTTCAAGGTGTGACAAAGATATTTAAGTAAATAATACCCACACAGTGTGGTAAATGTGCTAATAAAAATAGCATTAAGCACACAGATGACTCTGAATAACTCTGCCCAGCCCAGCTCCCAGGGCTTTAAGCATAGCACTGACTGACTTCCTAGATTGAAGAGTCCCTGGATCTAGGTACTTCATAGAGGATTGTCTCATTGATTATTTTCACATTCTACTTAATAGCTAATACATTCTTGAGCTCTTGTAGAAATCTGGAACATCTACCAGAATTGGTCTGACAATTTTCAACCCATCAGGCCACACTTTGTTTCCAGCTGCCTCCCCTTCTGCTGTAGAGATAGAATATGAACCACAGGGTGATCCGTTTGCATGTGATCTTCTTCACAGAGAACCTTTGAAGTCAATGCTAACATGATTCCATTGAATAGGTGAGAAAATAAAACCTCAGAGGAGATTCATTTGCCTAAAATCAGGTGGCTAGTAAAATGGCAGAGCTGAGATTCAATCTCCTGTGTGTGGGACTCCAAAAACCTTACCCTCACCACTCTGTAGATTAGGACACTGAATAGCTCATCCTCAAACGCATTTGTGTGGCTGCTGTTCTCTAAGTAACTTTGTATATACATTTTCTCATTAATTTCCTTCTCTGTCAATGAAGTGTAAAGGGACTTTGAAAAAGGAAAAAAAAAAAAAAAAAGAAAGAGAAACTCTGTCTCAAAAAAGAGGTAGAAAACTTTTATTGGGAAAAGATAACTCAGAACGGAAAAAATACTGAGTATAAAATCATTCCCTCAAAACCCTTAGCTTTTCCCATAGGTTCTTTTATAAAGTGACAAGCATTTCCATCTTCACCCTACATTTTTTTGCCTACCTTAGCAAGAAATATTTTGCTTGATACATAATTTTTGATAAGGGAAGATTCATCAGAATAAAAAAAATCTATAATATTTCATATAGTTGAATGAATTTGAGGATGGAAGTTAAACAGAACAATAGGAGTATTCATATTATAACAACCATTTTTAATGATCTAATTTTCAGATTTTGTTAGAAGCTGAGAGTAGAACCCACACAAACATTGAGTTAGTGAAAGGTACTAATAGCAAAAATTCCTCGGAGTCATGAAGATTAGTCTTTGCTGTAAGTTAGGATAATATTCTGTTAGAAGAGTTCTGATTTTAGTATTGTGTAAGCTGTTTTCTTAATACGTATCTACCCTCTGCCTAGGTGATATTCATGAAATAAGGCATAGATAATGCATTTAGTAACACTGAGCTGAATCATACAAAACATAATTTGTGTGCAATTTTGGGAAGTGTAAAATAAAAGTTGTTTTAAGTGTTAGAAAAAGAATCCATAAAAATAAAGCATTTTAATCAGAGAAAAAATTCAAAAGCTTGTGTCATAAAGGAAAACAATTTACTTGTGCTGGTACCCTTAATAAGTGCCCCAAAGCGTTCCAGTGCTGTTACATTCTCTAATGATATTACAGTATGTGGCACATCTCATCTAATCTGTTAGTAAAATCCTAAAGTCACTTATGTCAGTCTCTAATGCAAGCCAAATGAGTCTTTCCAGTAATAAGAAGCTTCGCAGAATTAGTTTTCGTTTTGCAGAAAATTGCCATTGGGGCTGGCACTTTTATCTAAAAATTTCACTCGTGCATAAGCAAAAAACTCATATATTATTTGGTTACATTCCATCAGTATGAGAAATAACATTGTGAGAATTCTATGCATGCTAATGATATATAGAAATCCACCTGCTTTCAGATAAAATGAGTTTAATTTTCTGTTGCCCACTGCCTGGTTGGCCTTTCATAAATTACTTATGCACAGCTATTATTAAAATAGAAGGAAAGCAAATTAGAAAGTCCTCCTATCTCTCTACTGGATTTAGCCAAGGCAGGGCTGTGACAGCTAGAGTCAGCGTTTTTGAAAAAATTCTGCTCTCTTGAAAAATTTTGCATCTCTATACAATTCTATACCACTGTTGTAAACGTTCTGACCTGCCTTCTTACCAAATTAACCTAAATCCTTTCTATTTTTCAACATTAATGGAATCCTCTAGAGTCCTGCTGATATATATTAAAATATATTTATTGGTTAATTTGAATTCCAGCATTTTGTACCTCATTTCCAGTGCTCCTGTTATATCTGAACAGCTTTGAGCTTTAGCATTAAAAACTTACAAATTAAGATACATGCAGTACATCTTACAATTATCAGATCAAAACAACTTAACTTTTATTGGAGTATAGAATGGCAAATTTAACTTTCTGATAAAAACAGAAAATGAAGAGTGTGAAAGAGTTAATTGGATTTCAAAGGGTGTTTTTTAGATGGTGGGGGAGGGGTCTTTATTGGTCAATGAATACTTGACCTTTTGGTTTTAAGGACAAGTGAAAAGTTTTTATTTCTAGAGGATTTTGAAGCCCAAAGTTCCCAATCATTTAAGACTAATTTCTATTAATTATTTTGCTCTGGTCAATTATGATCACAGGCTTCTTAGAATGTATCAGGTGGCCATGTCTTTGAAGGCTGAGTAAGCATCCATGAGGCTCTACCCTTGCCATGCTGTGGTGTTAAAAGAGCTATCAAAGTACTGCTTGCAAAGTGACTTCAACTGCAGTTCATATTGAAAAAGATAAAATAAAGACCACTTTCAAGCCATTTCATAAAATCTCAATATAAAGAGATCAGCTTTTAAGACAATTGCATCCTATGCCAGGAAGGATGGTTATATTACTCAAGTAGCTGTTTAACCTAATATTGGAAAATAAAATATGCTCATCAGTTTCTCTTGTTAAGATCTTTTTTATAGTGTTTTGATACAAGCTTTGTGTATAACTCAGTGGAGTTTTTAAGAATATCGTGATAGTATAAGTTTTTAATACATATAAAATTGAAAATATGTATTTGTGGTGTACGTGCGAGGTAAGGGTGGAACAGTTTTAGGAAACTATGGTGGAATAGGGACGGAGACACATACCTCTTTTTTTCCTCATCTGTGCCCTGAATTCTAACTAGCCATTTTGTTTTCCTCTTTGGGAGGAATCTTTCAAAGGTAACCAACGAACTTACACTGATGTTCAAAATAGATGTTCAAAAAGAATACCAGGAAAACAAACCTAGCAACACAACTAGAAGACTTACAAATGACTTTGAAATTCTGCTGTTGTAAGATATCAGAGGAAAATTTTATTTTCAGGTCTGTCTACAGCAGTGTTCACATAGAATCATCTTCCTCCTAATAAAGTTTAATGATAAAATGTTCCTTCAGAGAACCAGATGAAAATACTATTTATATATCCAGCATCATTAATTCTAAAAATTCAGCATGTAATTACATGGTCTTATGATGCCTTTAAAATAAAACTATTCTGAAATTTGCAAAGTGAATTATCTCGGAAAGATAGAATACAGAATTTAAGATCAGTCAACCATGATATGTTAATCATCTGTTTATAAAATACTTAACTAGCTGAAGCTTCTTAGTTGTCATGTTTTTACCTTGGCAGTGGTGGTTTGAGCCAAGAAATCCCACTGAAGACAATCAGAGTGTCATTACTCCCCAGGCGTCTGCATAAAGTCTAGCACCTGCATGAAAAGAGAAACATCTATTCCTTTAGATACTTTAAATTGTCAGCATGGTTGGCATTGTGTAAACACAGCTTCCTATCAGTTCTAATGGTTACTAGGAAGAAACATAAATCTAAATTGAGAATAGGAAATGAATTAAATTATCAGGATAAATCAGACAAAAAGCTAAAATAAAGTTTAACAAATAAGCCAATCACATGCTATTCCTCAAAAACTGTAACTTTTCCTTTCAGACCGGTTGCTTTGAATTAATTCATCATTTAATTTATCGGTTGTTTCTCTGTAACTTGCTTGAAAGACAGCATGAATGGGGTTGTACATGAATGGGGTTGCAGCATGAATGGGATTCAAAAGCTAGGAACTTTTGAATTTGACAGAGCTAGATTTGAGACTTCGTTTCGGCATTACCTAGTGATGTTATTCTTGCTAGGTATATAACCTCACTTAAGCCTCAGTTTCTTCATTTATAAAAATGGGATAATACCTGACTCATAGTTTGTTGGAAGGATTGAATAAGATCATATATAAAAATTATTTACTTTTGTGTTTGTAGGTGCTCGATAAACATTAACCTTACTTTAGTGCATTTAATCAGCTGTAGGTATGTAAGGCTTTTTTACTTAAGTTTTTTATTTTTATTTTAGAGAGAGAGCATGAGCAGTGGAGAGGGGCAGAGGGGGAGACAGAGAGAGAGAGAGAGAGAGAGAGAGAGGGAGAGAGAATCTTAAGTAGGCTCTATGCTCAGTGTGGAGCCCGACTTGGGGCTTGATCCCATGACCCTGGGATCATGACCTGAGCTGAAAGCAATAGACGGTTGCTCAACCGACTGAGCCACCCAGGTGCTCCTGTAAGGCTTTTTATTTTTATGTATTTATTTTTTAAAAAAATTTTAATTTTTTTAAAATTTACTTATTTATTTATTTAAAGAGAGAGAGAGAGAGAGAGAGAGAGAGGAAGTGCAAGCGAGGGAGGGGCAGAGAGAAACAGAGAATCTCAAGCAGGCCCCACACTGTCAGCACAGAGCCCAACATGGGGCCTGAACCCATGAACCATGAATTCATGACTTAATGTGAAATCAAGTCACCAACTCAACTGACTGAGCCACCCAGGTGTCCCCACCCACCCAAGGCTTTTTAAAATGTGCTTCAGATCTTATACATTTTTTGGTAGTATTATAGGTATGATTTCCATATATAACTTCCCTTTAGTCATCTGTAGGTATATAAAAATATTTTTGTTGTTGTTCTTTTAGATCTTATGTGTGGTTTTATAGTGTATTGGTATGATCTCCATATATAACTCCTCAGTGTGTACATCCCTGAATACAAAATTTTGTACATTTTGGAGATTTTGAAAATATGAAGGATATCAGTATATTCTTGAATTTGAAAATACTTAAGATGCTCATTATAGAATATGTATTTGGGAATTATAGAACACTAAGTTAAAAAATGAAAATCTTTCCATATTCCAAAGATTTTTCAGTTGTCTTTTCAGCTAATTTCTATACATTTATCTATATATTTAATTGAGATCATATTGTATTTGCTAAGATTTGGTACACATTTAATTTACTAACATATTAACCGTTCCTGATGACCTAAATATTTTTATAAGCACAATTTTTAATGACTGCAAAATATTCAGTTGGGTGACCTTACAGTAGTTTATCAAACCATTTGCTATTTTTGAATGCTTAGATTGTTTCTAATTTAGGTCTATTGTATAAATTTATTTAACAAACATTTTTTTGTTGCTAGTGGGTTTGAACTGTTTAAATGTGTATTTGAATTGTCTTTGGAGAATCATCTTTTCTTATCCTTTTATTATTTTTCTGTTGGTGTATTTATCTTTTTCTTATTGACTTATAAGACCTATGTATATATTAAAATATAAATCCTTAATCATTTTGCATTTTTTTGCCTTTTAATATTATGATGTTTTAAAATATATATAGTTTTACACTTTTATAGTGAAAAAGAAATCCTTCCTTTTATTTGTAATAGTATAAAATTTAATACTTTTATAAATACTACTTCCAAATATTTTACTTTTGGAAAGTAGAAAAATTATTGCTTAAAATTAATTCTTTTTATAGTTTTATTTATTAAAAAAATTTTTTTTAATGTTTATTTTTGAGACAGAGAGAGAGATAGAGACAGAGCATGACTGGGGCAGGGGCAGAGAGAGAAGGAAACACAGAATCCAAAGCAGGCTCCAGGCTCTGAGCTGTCAGCACAGACCCTGATTCAGGGCTCGAACCTGTGAACTACAAGATCATGACCTGAGCTGAAGTCAGATGCTTAACTGACTGAGCCACCCAGGTACCCCTAGTTTTATTTTTTACATTTTATAAAATTCACCTGAAAGTAATTTTTGTATTTATGAAGAAGTAGGGTATTAGTTTTATTTTTTTCATAGAGTAGGCCACTTTTTCCTATTTCTTATATTGAACAAGTCTCATGGATTTATGATACTTTCTGACTTCTCAGTTATCTATTGGATCTGTTTAGATCTGTTTACATCTGTTTATCTGCAGGTATTATTTCTCCCCTAATATTGTGTTCTTTTGTGCAATACAAACCTTGGTTATTTTTATCACTATTTTGGCCATAATAAAATAATTACAATTACAATAAATGATGATTATGAAGAGGACAAGAATTATCAGTTCAGTCAACTCAATGACCTATTTGCTAGGTAACCGTGGTTAAACTAGCCCACTTGGGGTAAGTGAAGTGGGAAGGATCTGTAAAATGGGGACAATAGTATCCAGTGAACATTGTGGTTGACTCCTCACTAGGCATTTTACTCTAACTCTTTACTCCAACAGTTATGATGGTCTTATCATGGTTAACAGAAATTGGTTTAGATAGAGTCCTGTCTAAGCCAATTTCGGCCAATAACACTTGAGAAAAGTCTTGCTTAGGGCTTCTGGAAGGAGTAACAGATGGGCAGGATAGTTCTGGCCTGTCTCTGACACACACATACATTCCTCTTGAACATGAACAAGGAATTCCATTTTTTCTGTCTACTAGTGGCAGTCATCTTGAGATTGTGAGGCAAGTCAGTCTGAGGACTAAAGCTGACTCAAAGAGAAAGAAAAAGCTGAGGAAATAATGTGAAGTAGATCCTGAAGCCCTTATATCCCTTTGTCTGAAGCCCACACTACTTCTGGAAGGTCACTGTTAGTTGAAGTTGGAAGCATCCTGATTGATACATATTCCCTCTTCCAAGTTTAGTGTGACAAGCAAATAAAAGCATGATTCCTTAGTGCTTTAGACTATTGCCAGCAATAATATGTGGTTGTCATCATCAAGATGTCATTAAATATGAAAATGTTGCTGTCATTATGCATGGGTTAGTCGATCACTCATCTATACCAGCAAAAAATGTTTGAGCATGTAGCTTCAATCTATTTATTTATTAGATACATTACTGTGCATGTATACATGATAGAGTGTATATTAGATATATATAACATTGCATATTATTGTATACATTATAAAAATTCACAGAAAAGGAAGGAACTAGGAAGAGAAATAAGAAATAACTAATTTAGGGGCGCTTGGGTGGCTCAGTCGGTTAAGCGTCCGACTTCGGCTCAGGTCACGATCTCACGGTCCGTGAGTTCGAGCCCCGCGTTGGGCTCTGGGCTGATGGCTCAGAGCCTGGAGCCTGCTTCTGATTCTGTGTCTCCCTCTCTCTCTGCCCCTCCCCTGTTCATGCTCTGTCTCTCTCTGTCTCAAAAATAAATAAACGTTAAAAAAAAATTAAAAAAAAAGAAATAACTAATTTAAAATCATTTTTTTTGTTCACTGATGTTACAAAAAACTTTTTCCTAACAGCATCATTATTATTAATTTTTTGTAAAGTATCTGCCGATAACACCCCATTGCCGAATACCATCATAGAAAAGGTCAACAAATCATGAGCAGTTATCTTTAAAAAAGTGGCACAACTCTCCTCATTAACTTCAACAACTCTTTTAAAGGGCTTTTTAAAGAAACTACTAGCAAACACCTATAACATACCAGGCTTTTCATGGTCACTCCCAACCTATTTCAGATATTGTAAAGATTCTATTCTTTTTTCTAAATTAATTAATTTATTTTGAGAGGAAGAGAGCAAGAAAGAGAGAGAGCATATGTGTAAGTGGGGGAGGGGCAGAGAGAGAGGGAGAGAATCCCAAGCAGGCTCTGTGCCGTCAGTTCAGAGCCCCACACAGGGCGCAATCTCATAAACCATGAGATCATGACCTGGGCCCAAATCAAGAGTCAGACACTTAACTGACTGAGCCACTCAAATGCCCTCAAGATTATATTCTTGATATATATCTTGATTATATTCTTGATATATACACACAGATGTGTGTGTATATATCTGTGTGTATACTTAGCCTCACACATAAGCTGCAATAGGCTATAATATGCTGAAAGTTTATAGACCTTCAAGTAGGACTTTCCTGTTGACCCTCTGCATTGCTTAAATCACTTATTTCCCTTCACCATACTGACAAACCTTTCCTGTTAAGTTGACCAATTTAGGGTGTCAATGTTAACTATAGTTAGGTTGACCAATTTAGGGTATCTATGTCAACTATATAATACTTCTAGTGTTTATTTTATTCCTTTTTAAGAAAAATATAAATATAAGCTCATTATTTCTTTCCATAGATCAATGGATTATCTTATGTCCTCTTGGTCTATGAGCATCCTGCACTGGGATCCATTAGTTACATATCAATTGTGAGCTGTTATTAAAGAAAAACTAACAAAGCCTTTATACAAATCTGTTTTTTTTTTTTCAAAAGCAGCAGTCATGAGATAACATGTCAAAACAGTTGAAAAACAGATCCTAAGAGAAGACTACTCTAGTTGACACACTGTTATAAATGCAATGGCTCTATGCCATACATAGATCTCATACAATGGCAAAGGTTTGTTATGGTATGAATTATAAAGCTTGTAATCACAGTCACAAATACAAAATAAGACTAGTTGTTGCTAACAGGGAAATAGAGGAAAAACAATACTAAATCAATGAGATTTGTTCTACTGGGTAAGGGACAGAACTAGGAATTTATCATGGTGTAACCAAACCACATGAAGTATTATCTTAAACACTTTCCACAGCAATAGAGAGCCAATAACATTTTCATTTATTTGTGGTAAAATTTAGCTGGATTGAAAATAAGGTAGAAATAGTTACATCGGGGTACTCTGAGCTCTTGGCAAGTGAGTTACACTATATAGCCAAAGTGTATTGCTTCCTAAGGACTAAACACTCAGTAATGAACCTTTTTATTATATTTAATTATTCTGGTATGAGTTTCAATCATTTATGAACTAAGCAAAAATTTCCAAGACTCTTCTGTAGATTGTTATAGAGGGCTCATCTGAAGTGTGTAAGACCATTTGTTACATCATTAAGTAACTCTCTACACAGCCACTCTTTTTGAATTCTTGCTTTGATTTTTATGGTGTCTCTCCTCATTTCTTTTCCTTATATATAGTCATTTCTTGTTAATAAACTAAAGTCTGCCTCTCCAGCCCTTCTCTCCCTTCCTAATTTGATTCTTTAAATCACTTTTGGCCTTGAAAGAAGTTAGAAATGTTCATTAAAGACTAAACTGGTTTTGATTACTGGCATAAGTTCTCTCCTATGAGCAGACTATAAATTTTACTGCCTGAGTATTATAACATACATTTTGGTTACTTAATATTATTTTTTTTGGTTTTGGGATTGGTGAGGAGGCTACAGACCCATGGTTCAGAGTGGGTTAGCTGTTACTTAAGCACACAGTATTTTCTGCTTTTGACTTGGTGGTAGTGGATTCCTTCAAATATGATACATCTGTTGATTGCTAAGCCTTTAATACACAAAAGATAATTATGACTCATTTCCTGTTATCCAACTTCCTGAAAATTTTTTCTCTCAGAACAGGGAATTTGGAAAAACATATAAACATCCTAAGAAATGCCAAGAAGGAATTCTGCACTGAACATTAGTGACACCCTATTTGATTTTTGTTATTGTCTTAATCTAAGACCAAATTACAAAGTATTAATTGACCATGAATTGTTTCTTATTGACTTAGGAAAATTCAGAGTCATTGCCGCAATTTTTGGCTGAAATAAAGAAGTAAATTGAAATAGTAACTAAAATTAAAATAAAATAAAATAAAATAAAATAAAATAAAATAAAATAAAATAAAACTGTATTATTTGCCCTGCAATAACTTTCATATTATTTGACTACTTACCAAACTACCTAGGGTTGACAGTGTTCACTTGATATTTGAAGTGCATTTCATAATATTTTTTTTTGCAATTTTGTAATTATTTAAGACCTATTCCTTGAGAAGTTACAGAAATTTAGTAATCAGAATAAAGTCCAATACTACTGCTACTTTCTGTCTGCTTTGTATTTACAATCTTCAAAGCATTCTGTCTATAACTTACTTTTTTTAGTTTTTGGAGCAGTGCCAAGAGGCAAATGGGGCAGGTATTAGAACTATTTTACAGATGAGAGACTGAGCCACTTTAAAATTGCAGCTAAGGGACTGACCAAGGTCACAGAGCTGGCTTGTAATTGGTAGGACTAGGATGTCAATGCTGAGTCAATGCCTTTTGCCCTTTAGCATGCTGCCAGAGGGGGCAGTTCATAGAACTGTTACGAAGGTGAATGCTTGATAAAGACCTACTGATTAGGGGCACCTGGCTGGCTTTGTCAGTAGAATGTGTGACTCTTGATCTCAGGGTTGTGGTTTCAAGCCCCAGGTTGGATGCACACATTACTTAAACATAAAATCCTAAACAAAACAAAACAAAACAAAACAAAAACAAAACCCCACCAAGAACCTACAGATTAATTGATTGGTGAAGAAGCAAGTCCTCTCTAACTGAAGTGACAAGAAGCTGGCAAGGATCTCAGAACAGACCTGGAGACGACCTAGCATGTGCCTGTGCATTTTCATTCTCAGTCACTGCTAGACCCTGTTCGACTGTGGATGAAATGGCCCAGGAGTCCTTCTTCCCTGACAGTGGCTGTTATATGTGAAGCAACTCTCCATTTAACTAGGATTAAGGAGGGACCATAGAAGAGTGACAAAGGGAGTCATCTCCTTACTAAAGAGGCTGAAAAAATGTTCAGATTCACAGTTGTTAGAAGCAGCAGATCTTTTTTTTTTTTTTTTTTAACGTTTATTTATTTTTGAGACAGAGAGAGACAGAGCATGAACGGGGGAGGGGCAGAGAGAGGGGGAGATACAGAATCGGAAGCAGGCTCCAGACTCTGAGCCATCAGCCCAGAGCCTGACGCGGGGCTCGAACTCACGGACCGCGAGATAGTGACCTGAGCTGAAGTCGGACACTTAACCGACTGCACCACCCAGGCGCCCCAGAAACAGCAGATCTTTGACACCATACCCATGTGGAAAAAGACAACTGGTAGAAATTCCAGTCCTTCAAAGTTCAAAGTTCCAGGACTTCAGAGTTCTGTTGTTTCTTTGAATCTTCAAAAAGGACTTTAGGATGATGTACCACGTATCAATACATATAATATTTTATAATAATCAGTCCTTTGTCCTCAGAAGTTAATTTTCTTTTTTATTTAGCATAGGACATATCCTAGGAACTTACTAAAGGGCATGCTACAATATTAAGAATTCTATAATTAATGTTGGCCAGGATTTGAATTTAAATCCTTTACTTTTCAGGGTCTAATTAAACTGAGACATTATTGTGAGTAGAATGAGACATTTTCATGACCAACCATATATTAATGGTTTAACGTGTAAGGATTTTATGTTAAAAGTTTAAAACATATTTGGAATAATGCATTTTCCTTTGAAGTTGAGTAAAGTGAAAAGTTATCTTGCCTTAACATAAAAGGAAATCACCTTTGATATAAGAAGCCTTAGTAGGGCAAATATTATTTTATTTCTTTACAATACTCAGTAGCTCTAAAATACACCATAAGATTGTAAATGTAATTATAGACACAACAGGAAGATAACCGCTATAGTTTAGTAGGTTTGGGTTCAAATTACTAATTCATCTTAGATCACATTTTTAGCTGTTCAGTTGAACTCTTTGGGGAATGTTAATATTTGCAGGTAGCTTAACTGCAAAACTGTTGATATTATACAATTGTGCATTCAAGTGCTTAACTTCAGGTTATACTTGGGCTATAAAATGTAGTTTAATATATGTTCTAGAAAGTAAGCAATTAGAAAATAATCATCTGTTGATGTTTATCGTGTACTCTACAAAAGAAATAGTGTTCATTTTCTGGCAATTATTTTTCCCCCCAGAACTATAAATTGTATGCATTAACAGCATTAACATCTTAGATGTCTACAGCAATTTTTTCTCAAATAATTCCAGTTCTTTTTACATCTGTTATTTCATTGAATCTTAACATCACTGTGTTTCATTACATTTCAAACTTACTAATCAATGTTAATTGAAAATAGTATTATAAAACTTAAACCTGAAAGAGAAATGCATAATCTGAAGTTTATAAACTATAAATATTACAAAAAGAACAAACCTCCAAAAATGCTCTGTTCCATAAAAGAATATTCTTCAGATTTCTCAAAGACCAACATATTGGTTAGGTTATTTAAAACTCAACTAATATTGAATAAAATCACCAGATATAAATAAAACAGCCAAAGATGCTACAAAATAAGCCTTCAATTTTTGTGTAAAATAAAAGTGTGTTTTCATGCTCATACAAGCTTATAATCTTCTTCTGCCCTACTTCTCTGATCTTAGGAAGAAAGGATCAAGTTCTTTTGGTTTTTTTCAGTTTTGTCAAAATAGAAATCATAGATCTTAGGAGAAGGGGACAGGGAAGCGCAAAAAAGGTCAAAGCTGAGGGCCCAGGGGACTGAAAAGAAAGCTGAATACATTTTCCCCGAATCCGACTGCTTTCTGGAGTTGGCTTATCAAAGTCTCGTGTTGTAGTAGTAGTATAACTGTCATTCAGATCTATATTCTTCCTGCAAATAGAAAAGTAGCCTATTAATTTTAGGAAGACTGTAATTTTCACAAAGCCCTTAGATTAAGGCCCAGCTCACTGAAAGGAATGGATGAACACTGAGAGATGTTTAATTTAAGATTGAACTTGGATGATTTACCTTTGTCACCACCAGCAAATCCCAAAGTTGGATCTCTTGAAATTTACTATGTTTGGTTTCAGTAGCACAGGGGTTAAGTTTTCTTCGAACTTGCCCTAGGCTCTTCTTACGAGCTGGGAAAGCAGTTCTCCCAATTCCCAAGTAAGTTTATTCAAGACAGCATAAGGCAGAGCTCAAATTCTTCTGTTGAGAACTTATCACTACTCAAACCATAAGGAAATCTAAAGAAGGCTGCCAAAATGCTTCTCTGCTCCTTTCCTGCACCAAGAAAGAGATAAAAACGGAAGATTTATAGAGCAAACTACAATATGTGGAAAACACACACACACACACACACACAAATTTTTAAAAACCCTACCACTTTGTCTTATTTGCATGAGCACAAATCGCTTTCAACTTAATGCCAGAGAAAAAGGCAACATTCCCTGTGATGACTTACTGAAAAGCTCACTGTATTTGTTTGATAATGGATTTTAGTTCATTGTCATGTACTTCACTCTTCATCAGCAGGAGCACTTCAGGGTAAAGAAACAGGCTTTTACCACACTGGAACAAAAGCTATATAAGAAAAAAAAATCCTGAGCAGATGGAATATTATTTGCATTTGCACAAATAGTGCTTTTTAGCACAATTCATATTTCTCCATTGTGAGCTAAAGTAAGCCAGATGTGTCTACAGCATGCTGCAGGCGCAGAATCGGCTTTTTGTTTGTCAGACTCAGAGGTCTCAACCTTATGATATCTTTGTACTTGTATATCCATTAGTTTTATTTCATTTACTTATCAGGAGGGAAAAGAAGAAAGTGGCACTATGTATCTAAGACCATTGCAGAGATGGCCAAATTAACTATTTTTTATTTTCATGAATGAGGATCAAATAGGTTTTAGTTATCTGAATGTCCATCTAAAGGTCTAGATGATGATGTGAAATTAAAAAGCAGAATATAAGTGCAATAAAATTCAGTTCTCTATTATTGCATTAAATAATCTTTGACATATTTTTTGTTAAGTATCTCTCATGAAAAGTAGATCAACAAATTATTTGACATGATAGAATTAAAATAGAATTTTAGGTCTGAAAGGGATCTTTGACACTATCTTGTCCAACTTCCTCATTTTACAAGTCAGGAAACTGAGGCTCTGGAACTGAAGTGACTTATATGGAGTGGTACAAACAGGATTGGAGCCTGGGCTCCTGACCTTGAATCCAGTCATCTGTCTCTATATCAGCATTTAATAAAAGATTTTACTTGGGCACCAAGCTCAAAGAGGTTTGATATTTAGGCTTCGGAAAAGTTAAACTAACAAATTTTTCTCAGCTGTTAGTGTGTGCCGTCTGTGTTGGACCTTTCTAAGAGCAGGAAATATCAAAAGCAGCCTTTCCCAAAATTATTTGGGACCTCCTTTTTCCATAGTACACACCAAGGGTCACTTGTGTAGAATGTCCTTTTGGGGATTGCAGCAGTGGAGCACTACATCTCCTCTATGGTGAAAAGACAATGAACCAGTTGAAAGAAATCACAGGAAAAAAAAATGGATGACTTCAAGTTCTGGGAAATATAAAATGAAGATATTCAGTTTAAGTAAAAACAATGAGTGATACATATATATTTTTAAATAGACTTATGTCCAATGTGGGGCTTGAACTTATAAGATCAAGAGTTGCATGCTGTACTGACTGAGCCATCCAGGTACTCCCAAAACAATGAGTGACATTTTTAAAGATACTAGACACTGTTTTTTTTTTTTATCAGTTAACATTAATTTATTTCATTTCTTAAACCTCTGCTTTCCACGTTTTCACTGTACCTTATATATAATAGTATGCTCATTCATCCATGCTGATAGAATAGTGGCTGCTTTCCACCTGTGCTAACTCAGGGTCTAGGGGGTAACCTGAAAGGCATTTTGAAAAGATTATTTTTTATTAGAGAGAGAGAGAGTGTGTGTGTGAGGGGCAGAGGGAGGGAGACAGAGAATCTTAAGCAGGCTTCATGCCCAGCATGGAGCGTGATGTAGGGCTCGATCTCATGACCCTGAGATCATGACCTGAGCTGAAATCAACAGTTGGATGCTCAACTGACTGAGCCACTCAGGCACCCCAAGAGAGCCATTTTTATTTGGCTTTGAGATGCTTTCATTCATTTGACCATTTACTCATTCATGTTATGATGGAGCTCCTGCTATGTATCAGGCACCATGCTAGACATTGAGACAATAGAAGTAAATAAGATAGAGCAGTTCTTCTCAAGGAGCTTATGGTCAGTTTAGTTAGGGAGAACAAAAAAAAGAAAAACAAGCAAACAAAATCCAAACAAGTAAACAAATATATCAAGAAAAAAATCAGTAGTTATGATAAAATACATTATACTATAATCTATGTCAAATCTTCTAGCATACTCTCTGATATCATCATGTACAATAAGTGCATGTAATAGGATGCCATGGAAGCATATTAAATAGCATATTATACAGACCAAGAGGTTGAGCAAAGCCTTTTTCAGAAGGGCTATCTCAGCTGAGACTTGGAGAAAAACCAGATGTCAGCTATTGTTAGGCATGATGGGAAAGGGAGAAAGAAAAGGCATTCTGGGCCATTCTACAGACTAGAATGTGCAAAGACCAAGAGGTGAGTGAGAACTTGGTATGTTCTATGGGTTCTGGTGCTAGTGTTTCCATATGCTGGGGCAGAGATTATGACAAAAAGGTTAGAAGATATAAGGCAGGAGAAGTGAGTAGACACCAAAAGATGAAGCTCTCAGGAACTGTGTTAAGGAGTTGAAACTTTATCCACTGAACAGTGAGTATCAGAGGCCTCTGAGGGATTTTACCTGGTCAGATCTGCACTTCAGGATGATCACTCCACTTGCTGTGTGGACTGAAGGGGAGGTGGCAAGGCTGATACACAGACAAGTTAAAGCTGTGAAATCATTCCTGAGGAAGATGCTGGTGAACTGAACATAATGGTGGTGATGGTAATAAGTGGACAGTGTGAAAAACATCAAGGAGGCAGTTCTTAGTGATGAATGACTAGTGTGGACTGAGAAGGGAGAAGACTCCAGATGACTCACAGATTTGGAGCATTTGTAGGTTGCTTTACTTAGTCATATTTGGTTTAGGTTTTTTCTCTATAACCATCTGACGGCAAAGGAGAAAAAGTGCCTTTACTGAGATTTGAAATGATATAGAGTCATAGAGACGCAGATAAATATTTAATTTGTTTTCCCTGAAAGCTGAAGTTAAAGGAAAAATTTTTAATCTGTTGTAAAAATATAAACATTTGTATCTTACTAACTTTTTAACTATAAAGGAAGCACTTTAATTTAGGAAATGTGCATGATCTATATGAGTAGAAGAAGATAATGTGTCATTTCTCACTCAGAAATATTTACTATTTTAACATACAGATATTTCTTACTGTCTGGATGCTTATTATCTGAATTCAGGAACTGAATTTTGATAGCATGGAATATTTGTATTTCTTTCTAATCTTTTTATGTATGCATTTTACAAAATTGGCTTCATATTGTATGTGTAATTGTGTCCTGATTTTTTTTTGTTTCACATTACATTGCATACACTTGCCCTATGTTATCATATAATCTTGAAAAATGGAATTATACTGATGATACAATAATCCACTGCACTGTAATTTATAGAATCATTTCTCTATTGAAGAGCATTAAGGCTATTTTTTTTTTTTTTACCATAAGACTATGGCAATGGACATTTTAAAATACAATATTAGCCTTTGATTGTTTCCTTTATGATGAATTTCCAGAGGTGGAATTACTAAATCAGAAGTTATTCACATCTTGAAATGTCTTTAATAGATAATGCCAAATTGACCTTATACTTTATATCAATATTTTGAGTGTTCCCTGTGTTCCTGGAAGACTATTTGAGTATTTCCAGAAAGCCGAAGTATTTTTAAATCAGGAATACATAACAGATATTTGAATTAAAGGAAAATGTGACCATTTGCTTTGTTATTCATTTGAGAAGGGAAAGTAGATATACCTTCCATAATAACAAGTGCACAGTGCCTCTCACACCAAGTGAACACACAGCATTTATCATGGCCCACAAAGGTGGGGATGGGGAAAAGAGATCTGATCTGATATGAAATGAACTTATTTAGTTATATAGTCAGTGGAGAATAAATTGGGCAATGCATGATCAAATGTTGGACTTATGTACTTTCATCAAGAAAAAAAGAAAGTTCTTTGTCTTCCTTTCCACTTCCCAAGATATTTCATACAGACCCACTTCTTAACTGAATTCCTTTTCCAAAATGTTGTATAGACATTTATCTCTTCTCTGCTCTTCCTTCAATAGCACTCTTCCAGTGCTAAATTATAACTTTCAGAGTGTTTGAAAATTCAATGAGCACTACAAGTACCGGCATGTCATGTTACCCAGAGAACTTTCCAGACAAGTACCGTCTGATGTCTGGAGAGGAGTGGAGACTTGGTGTCCAATGGAGTCTATGCTGGGTTCATTACAGGACTCGTGAGCCAGAACCACATAGTCTTCTCTTTAGACAACCTCTTCCAAAACAGCAACAAAAATGAAGTATATCTGGGTATCTTTTTCAAATTTAAGGTATGTGTGTTTATAAGACAGTATTCAGTGAATACTTGAAAAATGTATATATCATTCATTCATACCTGTGCGTGAGCAGTATTCTTCATAGCCAACGGAGCTCAGTTCAGCGCAACTGCAAGTAGGTTACTGTAAGGTGTTTAAAATAAAATTTCTTCTAGTCAGTTATTCTTTTAATATAAGTGCCTATTTAAATTTGCCTGTTAACTTTTGTTGAATAGAATTCGTTTGTCGCATTAAAAAAAATACAAGTCTCATACAAATGACTATCCTACAAATGTAAACACATGGCAAAAAGTTTTTAAATGTTTATTTATTTTAGAGAAAGAAACAGAGCATGAGTGGTGGAGAGGCAGAGAGAGAGAGAGAGAGAGAGAGAGAGAGAGAGAGAGAGAGAGAGAGAATCCAAAGCAGGTTCCAGGCTCTGAGCTGTCAGCACAGAGCCTGATGCTGGGCTTGAACTCACGAACTGTGAAATCATGACCTTAGCCAAAGTTGGATGCTTAACCAACTGAACCACCCAGGTGCCCTGGCAAAAATTTTTCGACTTATTAGTCATTGAAGGACTGTCATTGAAACAATTATGATCATATTGAGGGAGACTTTGAAAAGCAGAGATATGTGCAAGTAGTTAGGAATGGGGAAATGAACATACTAGTAGATGGAAAACTGGTTAATATTCTTTAGGGTGATAAAATGAGGTTTGAGGTTATCTTTTCTATAGGGCAAAAGTCAATTATACCTCTACTGGACAAAATTTATTTGTATTGCCATTACCAAGAATAATTGCATTACTATTTAGGTTTGTTTGTTTGTTTGTTTGTTTGTTTTACCAGTAAACTTCCACCTCTACAGAGTTGTAAAATAGTTCATAGAAAGTTAATTGGAGGTACTATACATTGCTACAAAAGCAGATAAATCCTGGAGGGTCCTCGGAGGACATTTAATAATTGTTTATGCCCATTTCCAAGTTTTGGATATTTTTCCTGACACAATCATGTCCTCCCTTTTGGTTATATATATTTGAAATTTTTTCCTATTGTTAAAAAACTGTCCTATTTGTCTCACTTTCAAGTTACCTCCATGTTTCTTTATTTCCCTTTATCAGTCAACTTCTTGCAAAGTTGTCTAGACTTTCTGCCTTTATAACCCCCCCATCTCATTTACACAACAATCACTATAATCTCCTTTGAAACTCAATCTTTCACTAGAATTGGAATTACAATGATCATCCAAGTCTTATCTGCCCAGTCTCATGCCATAGTTGCAGACCTTGTTCTGCTGGATCTTTCTAGAGCATTTGGCACTGTTTAGCACTCCATATTTTCTGAAATGCTCTTCTCCCTCCGTTCCATGTCCCTGTTTTCTCCTGATTACCCTCTTACTTCTTGACTTCTTATCTACTCATGCATGAATTCGGCACACATTTCCTGAGAGGCTGGCTGGTGCCAGTTACTTTGTCAGAAAACAGAGACACAAAGATGAGTAAGACACAGAAGTATGGTAAGTAGAAATAAATTTATAAACAAATAATATCTACTGTTAGTCTAGTGTATTCTGTATGCTAGTCACTGTACCAAAAGCTTTATACATATCCTTTTTCCTCAAAATAACCTAGCTAGGGAAGTATTTTTGTCCCCGCCCCCATTTTTTTTTTTTGTTTTACATAGGAGAAACTCATGACTCAAAAGAGGTTAGATAATTTGCCAAAGGCCACACAACTAGTGGATCACAGAGTGGAAATTCAACCCAGGTCTTTCTAAATCTGTAGTCTGTGTTCTTGTCCTCAGTGCTACAGAATAAAAGTATTATAAGAATTACAATAAGAATATTATTGTGCAAAGTCCCAGGGGCTTGGCACAAAGGTTGAACCATTCAGTTCTATTAGAGGATGAAGAATGAAAGATCCAACAAAACCTTGAAGTAATGTTATGATTGTGTCATGTCATTACAGATGAATATACATTCATGAGGTAGACAAAGGGAAAAGAGCACTCTAGAGGGAGGGAGCATGAATAAAGACCTACTCTTTAAATGCTGATGTTTTCACATCTAGTGGGTTCACCTTTTGCTATCTTTTCTTTCTCACTTTATGGGCCATCTGTGAACAATCTCATCCACTCCAGAGGCTATAAACACTGGAATAGATATATTAGTCTCAAGCCTATATATCTAATATGATCTTCTTAAGGATCACCAGAACTATATTGGTAACTCACTGGATGGCTCTATTTGCATATTTAACAAGCACTTTAAATGGAACATGATTTTTTCCTTTCCAGCCAGGGTTTCCTCCTATATATACTTAGATTAACCTGATTTCATAATCTTCTAAGATTTCTTATGTTTCCTCAATATTTAAGACTCTTTGAAAACAAGATCACTGAGAACCATTATTTCCCTCTCTTTTTTGTTTTATTTTTTTAAATGTTCATCTATTTTTGAGAGAGAGAGAGAGAGAGAGAGAGAGACCTAGTGCAAGTGGGGGAGGGGCAGAGAGAGAGGGAGACACAGAATCTGAAGCAAGCTCCCCGCTCCGATGCGGGGCTCAAACTCATGAACTGTGAGATCATGACTGGAGCTGAAGTTGGACACTTAACCAGCTGAGCCACCCAGGTGCCCCTATTTCCCTTTCTTAAATATCTCTTGATTCTGTTTTATCCTCCTACTCTGGCTGCTATAGTCTTAGTTCAGGCATTTATTATTTCATTGAGAATATAGCTTTCTAATGGAAAAGAAGCAATGTGGCATAGATATAGTAAAGTGAAAAGAAGATAGGCTTTGGAGTTGAACAAGTCTTTAGAATATAATCTTCAACTCTTGATAATTAAATAAAGTTTTGGAACTTACTTAACTTACTTGAGTCATGATTTTTCCCTCTATAAAATGAGGAATCGTAATGTCTACTTTTCAGATTTATTGTAAACATTTAATATGATGTGCATAAAGTACCCAGCACCATGCCTGGAATGTAATAGGTATTCAGTAAATGGCAGGTATTTTTTATACTTGGTTGTTGAGTGAAATAAATGCAGTTAAAAGACAAACAAAAGAAGAGTAATATTGACACATGCAGCTGAGAATTTTAAGACATTGTCAATCCAGGGCTGACACAACATCCTTAGAGCTCTCTTTTTCCTTTTACCTATATTTTTCTAATCTTTGGCATGTGTTTTACACAGACTCAATATAATGGCCAGATGGTTGCTGGGAACTCTCAGCTTATATCCTTAGACTATGTTAACTGAAAGGATTCATGGGTTAAACCTCAGGAAAGAACCCAGATTCTCCATGTGACCTGAGTCACATGCTTACCCATGAACCAATCATGTGTCCCAGGAAATGTAGCATTACCACTGACCCAACCTTATGGCTCTGTGGGACATTGTGATTGACAGTCCCACAAAGACTCTACGAGTGGAGAGGAAATTCTCATGAGGGAATGAATGTTTTCAGACAAAAACATGCCCACCATACCTTTCCTCCCCAATCTCCTTGTCTCCAACATCTCTATCCACTGTATCTTCCATGATATAAGTGAATTATTTTTCTAAAATGTAGAGTGTATTATGTGAGTCTCGGAACCTTAAGAACTTGTACCTTTCTTAGAGAACATAGAGCCATCTTCTTTAGAGGGCTTCAAATTGCACACTATCTGACTCCAACCATTCTTCCATTATTTCCCCACTGTGTACCAACAATACCATCCATTTCCTCAACATACACTGAATCTTCCCTCTCTCTTCCTCTTTCCCTCTTGAGCCTTTGCTCAAACTGTTCTTCTTAGAATGACCCTTTTCTCCATGTTGGCCTGGACGTGGCCAATCTATCTTAATAGACTACAATGGAATTCATTCTTTTGGTTTACCCAGAACTCCTCTTTCTAAAAGAATCCTCTTCTCTCCCATTACAATTATGTGTTTCTGAAAGCCTTACCAAACACAGTAGTGCCCCAGTTTGGGCTACATGACCCAGGCCAAACATATGATGCTTATGGCCACAATGATTGATCCAAGAATGAACAAGTAACCCAAGCTGGGCCAATTAGAGTCCTTTTGAAACATTTTAAATTTATTTTTATTTATTTTTATTTTTTTAATTTTTAGAGAGTGAGAGAGCAAGCAGGGGAGAGGGGCAGAGGGAGAGAAGAAGAGAATCTCAAGCAGGCTATATGCTCAGTGTGGAGCCCAATGCAAGGCTCCACCCATGACCCTGGGATCATGACCTGAGATGAAATCAAGAGTCGGATGCTCAACAGACTGAGCCATCCAGGTACCCCTAAAGTGAAGTCCTTCTTAGAACGAAGGTAGGCAAGATAGATTATTTCTTTCTGAGTCATTAGTTTGGAATGATGTGTAGCCCAGAGCTACCAGTGACTGTATCCCCTAAACAAAAAGAAAGCATACATGCAGAAGGCAATGAGGCCAACATGTAAAGAGAATCAGATAAGAGAGGTGGAGAGACTAAAAGTTCCTGTGTTCCAGTCCTTATTTTAATAATGCCAACCCATAATCAATCTCTCTCTCTCTCTCTCTCTCTCTCTCTCTCTCTCTCCCCCCCTCCCCCTCCCCCTCTTCCCCTCTCTACTCAACTGTTTGAGTTGAGGCTCTATTACTTGAAAGAAATACTCTTTCAGGTCCAGCTTGAAAATTTCTTCCTTTGGGCAGTCTGTCTAGACCGAACCATTATAGACCTGTTTTATTATACAATTACGGTCTGCTTTTTAGAAGGTATAATTAGGTATTTACCTATTCCACTATGATCATTCATTCAGTAACATTGGCCCAAGTGCTACCATGTTTCTGGCTGTGCTAGATTGAGAGCTTAACTCCTACCCCACTCAGCACAGGGCCTTGTACACAGCAGAGTTAAAACATGGTTATTAAATTGAATTGCCAAAGGTCATTGAAAGAACGTTTTCTTCCCATTGTGCTTGATAACATGTATTTCTCTTTCCATTCCAAGCTCTGCATTGGTAATAGAATCACAAATAATCTGAAATATTTCACTAAAAATGTAATTTTTGAAAAAATATGTGAACAACTGGAGAACATGAGCTACATTAGAAGCAGAAAAGGTTAAGTTTTCAAATAATGAACTCAAGCCGTTTCTATGTCTCACCTCTAAATAGCAGGTACAAATTGGTTTATTTGCATTTTCTTGGTTAATTACACATTTTGGAACGATCTTTCCATGTGGAAGTCATTGATAACAGGATCTAATTCCAGAGACCAAAGTGCCATTAGTTTCTTTGAATTGAAGCATTTTCAGAGGTTGGAGTCAAAGCCTGGGAATTAGAAATCGTGGGTTTTAATTACATCTTGGTCACAGATTGGTTGTTTTCTTGGAAGCACATAACCTCCAAGAATTCAAGTGCGTGTAAAATGAAGATGAGAATCTTTGCCTCCTTCAACATCAGACTTTTATGTAGTTTAATGAAATATTACCTAAAAATACCTTTGAATTCCTAAGATGGTATGTATTACTTGAACAGAGTGGCTATTTAGCTTCATGAACAAATAGGTAAATTAAGGTCACTGGTCCAGTGGAGAGCAAAGTCTAGTTGTTTGCAAAGGATGTCACAGAAATAGAGAAGGGAAAAAAGTTGGTCTGGATTGAGTGCCTACTATACACCAACTGGGTATTGGGCAAGGCTCTTTATTTATCTTTAATCCTTAGAAAATTTTTGTGAGCTAAGCAGAGAATACATTTTACCCATAATGAATCTGAACCTCAGATATCTTAAGTAAGTAATTTTCTTTAGAGTTACACCAACAACAGCTAGATGATGGTCTGTGTGCTGGTTTTTGTAGAATTGTTATGTAAAAAGGCTGTGCTACTGGTCTGGCAAACTGAGACATTTACTTATAACATTTAATAAAAGCTAGGTACCCATTTTGGGTGTCTTTTCAAAAGTTTTATATATTTTATTCCAATTATTGTCAGCAATAAGGGGAACTTTGTTTTTGCTCTATCAGAGTGACTCATAAATTTAAAAGGCTTACCCTTGAGTTTGTCTCTAGATGGAACTATAGGAATGCTATGGGCAACTATTCTCAAACTCTAGATTAGGCATTAGATTCACTTGTGGAGCATGCTGGAAGCAGACTCTGAAACGTGTGTGTGTGTGTGTGTGTGTGCGCGCGCGCGTGCATGCGCCTGTGTGTCTACACTCTCCTCTCTGAAATAGGAAGATAGTGATCCCAGAATGACAAGTTTCCTGTGAGAAGACTAAAGCCAGTCCTGTGGAGATAGATGGGAGTGAGAAAAACTATGAAATCTAGGTTCTCTTTAGGGTAACCTAGAGTCCCTAAACTCACTCTATAGTTGCAGGCATTTCTAACTTGGGTTCAGAATTGGCCTGCTCTTCATATGACCCACTTGGCAGAGAGAATACCTGGTCCTGAAAGGTTCTCTTCTTTCATCTTGGAGCAGGTTTGAGTCAAAACAGCTAACAGAGGTGAAGAGACAGCATTCTGGGTGAATATGCGAAGCAGCTAAAGTGAGAATCCTTTGGCAACAAGCCGAAAACCATGCCATTAGGGAGGCTGCACCCCTTTCAACCACCAGATAAGACAGGATAATACCTTCATGTTTCACATGGCCAATTCATAATGTGGCACTTGAAGAGAATCAAGTCTGTCAAGCTTGTGTCTATATTATCTGATTTTCCTCACACTTCCCCTGCCATCCCCCATTGTGTCAGAAGTGCATTACTTGTTGGAGCAGTGAGGCTCAACCAACATGGAGAGTGGGGCTGGGAGGATTATGGTGAAGAGCAGTGAGGCTCATCTAATGTGGGGAGTGGGGAGAGCAGGGAGACATACGACAACACAAGCTCTGCTTTGACTCATGTGACCAAATCCAGTTGAAAAGCCAGTTCAGATTTTGGTGTAACAGCTCTATTGGCAAAAGACAGCAAGAATTTTCCCAAAGCTGTTTCTTTTGAATTCAGATAAAATAGTGTTAGAAGGATGGAAATGCCACTCCCTTAATTTATTTTATTAAAAAGAGGTTTTGTGTGTGTGTGTGTGTGTGTGTGTGTGTGTGTGTGTGTGTGTGTGCGCGTGCGCACGCATTCATTACTCCCTACATGGAAACACGGAAGGAGTCTCTCTTGAAAATGGCCCTAGTGTGCTAAAGGATAAACCTATTTCACTGATCTTTTTCTTGTCCATAAGACACAGGAAATTTAACCTGATATTTTTTTCCCATGGAAACTGGCAGTAGTTAAACAATACAGCATGGGTGTCAGATAAGGATTACGGTGTATGAAGGTCCACATTTTGATTCAAGACTGTATCCATATGCAAAAGCAAACAGTCTGTGGCATAGTCAAAACAATCAGTGTAGGCTGACTATGGATTCTGAATAGTTCATGAAAATGGTCCATTATTAACCAATACAGGAATAGTAATCACATTGGTTATTAAAACTGGCTTTAGAAAACATGAAGGTCATTTAAAATGTTGACAGTTTGATAAGTTTAAATATTTCTGATTACACATGATGCCTTGCTTTTTTAAATCTACATACTAAAGAAAAATTTAAATTCTTCAGGTGGGAATACCACTTAGAAAGTTCATGGTGGGGCACCTGGGTGGCTCAGTCAGTTGAGTGTCTAACTTCGGCTCAGGACATGATCTTGCAGTTTGTGAGTTTGAACCCCACATTGGGCTCGGTGCTGTCAGTGCAGATCCCACTTTGGATTCTTTATCCCCTTCTCTCTGACCCTGCCCTGCTTGTGAGCTCTCTCTCTCTCTCTCTCAAAAATAAATAAACATTAAAGAAAAAATGCATGGTAACTTTGACTAGAGAACTTCAAATGTACCTTTTTTTCAAATTAAAGGTTTTTTTTTAATTTTAGAGAGTACAGGTGGGGGATAGGGAGAGAAGGAAGAGAGAGAGAGGGGGGGGGGTGGGGGAGAGAGAATCTTAAGCAGGCTCCATGCTCAGTGCAGAGCCTCAGGGGGGCCTCCATTCCATGCCCCTGGGATCATGACGTGAACTGAAATCAAGACTCGGATGCTCAAATGACTGAGCCACCCAGGGGCCTCTCAAATGTACTTAAAAAAATTAAAAAAAAAATTTTTTAATGTTTATTTATTTTGAGAGAGAGAGAGAAGGAACAAGCAGAGGAGGGGCAGAGAGAGAGAGTGAGAGAGAGAGAGAATCCCAAGCAGGCTCCACACTGCCAGTGCAGAGCCCGATGCAGGACTCGAACTCATGAACTATAAGATCATGACCTGAGCCAAACTCAAGAGTTGGACACTTAACTGACTAGCCACCAGGCATCAGATGTACTTTTTAAATGAACATTAAAAAAATAATAAGTGATAATAAAAACAGCTTCCATTTACTGTGTAGCAACTATATAGATGATACAGTGGTGTTTAACACATATTATCTCAATAAATTCAAAAGCCCTATATTCTTAGTGGTGTAGTATCCCCATTTTACTGATGAGGAAAATAAAGCCTGGAGAGTTCAAGGTCACACAGCTAAAAAAGGGGTGGATGTAGGGATGGAACCTATAGAAGCCTGATCCCTAGAACCTGGCTCTTAACGATTACTGTATCCTAGAATCACAACCCCCTTCAGCATAGCCCAGGGATGTAACAAGAGGAATTAAATGGCTTGTCATGTTAAGTGGGCTTTCCCAAATTAATAAATTAGAAGTTGTTACTAAATCACATAAAATCTTCATTAAAGTAAATCAAGTAATCTTCCTTGCTTGCTAGCTTGATATCAATAAAGGATGTGGCAATCCCTATCAAAATAACACTGCCTTCTTCACAGAGCTAGAACAAACAATCCTCAAATTTGTATGGAACCAGAAAAGACCCTGAATAGCCAAAGCAATCCTGAAAAAGAAAACCAAAGCTTGAGGCATCACATCCTGGACTTCAAGCTGTAATACAAGTTGTTATCATCAAGACAGTATGGTACTGGCACAAAAACAGACACTCAGATCAATGCAACAGAATAGAGAACCCAGAAATGGACCCACAAACATATGGCCAACTAATCTTTGACAAAGCAGGAAAGAATATCCAATGGAAAAAAGACAGTCTTTTCAGCAGATGCTGTTGGGAAAACTGGATAGCAATGTGCAGAAGAATGAACCTGGACTACTTTCTTACATCATACACAAAAATAAACTCAAAATGGATGAAAGACCTAAGTGTAAGATAGGAAGTCATCAAAATCCTAGAGGAGAAAACAGGTGACAACCTCTTTGACCTCGGCTGTAGCAGCTTCTTACTTGACATGTCTCCAGAGGCAAGGGAAAAAAAAAAAGCAGAAGTGAACTATTGGGACCTCATTAAGATAAAAAGCTTCTGCACAGTGAAGGAAACAATCAGCAAAACTAAAAGTTACCCAATGGAATGGGAGAAGATATTTTCAAATGACATAGCAGATAAAGGGTTAGTATCCAAAATCTATAAAGAACTTCTCAAACTCAACACCCAAAGAACAAATAATCCAGTGAAGAAATGGGCAAAAGACATGAATAGACACTTTTCCAAAGAAGACATCCAGATAGCTAACAGACACATGAGAAGATGCTCAACATCACTCATTATCAGGGAAATACAAATCAAAACCACAATGAGATACCAACTTACCCCTGTCAGAATGGCTAAAATTAACATCTCAGACAACAACAGATGTTGGCAAGGATGCGGAAAAAGAGGAACCCTTTTGCACTGCTGGTGGGAATCCAAACTGGTATAGTCACTCTGGAAAACAGGATGGAGTTTCCTCAAAAAACTAAAAATAGGACTACCCTATGACCCAACAATTGCACTAGTAGGTATTTATCCAAAGGATACAAAAATGCTGATTCAAAGGGACATATGCACCCCAATGTTTATAGCAGTTGTATCAACAGTAGCCAAAGTATGGAAAGAGCCCAAATGTCCATTGACTGATGAATGGATAAAGAAGATGCAGTGTATATATATAATGGAATATTATTCAGCAATCGAAAAGAAGGAAATCTTGCCATTTGCAACAACATGGATGGAACTAGAGTGTGTTAAGCTAAGCGAAATCAGTCAGAGAAAGACAAATATATGATTTCACTCATGTGGGATTTGAGATACAAAATAGATGAACATCAAGGAAAGGAAGCAAAAATAAAAACAGGGAGACAAACCATAAGAGACTTTTAAATACAAAGAACAAACAGGGTTGCTGGTGGGGTGTTGGGTGGGGGGAAGGGCTAAAGGGGTGAGGGGCATTAAGGAGGGCACTTGTTGGGATGAGCACTGGGTGTTATATGTAAGTGATGAATTACTCAATTCTGTTCCTAAAATTATTACACTATATGTTAACTAACTTGGATTTAAATTTTAAATAAAAAAAAAAAGAAATAAAAAGGGTGGACTAGGGAGACTAGATTTCCAGTTAAAATTAAAAAGTTTACATGAACAGCCAAGCCTGGTTGTTCATGTAAACTTAAATAATGTAAGCTCCATCCTGCTGTCAAAAAGACTCCAGAGATATTCTATTAGATTTTCTTTAGGTTGCTTTTAAATTAAGAATTGCTATTTAGAAAAGAAACATATCTTCATTGTAAAAATAAGAAAGAAAAATACAAGCATATTTAAGAAAAAAAAATCATCCATTCATAACTCAGAGACCACCATTTATGTCTGTTCATATTCTTCTAGTCTGTTTTTTGTGCCCATATGCAAATAAAATATTTTTTAAATAAAAAATATTTTTTAAGTAAAATATTTTTAAAATATTGATTTTTTTATTTTTTAAAATAAAAATAGATTTACCATAATATTGTTTTATTTACTGTCTTCTCTTATCCATATATCAATATATGGTTCTGCAGCCACAACCCAGCTTTACATCTTATGAACTGTGAAACTTTGGGAAAATTGCTCAATTTCTAAGTGCCCCATTTGCTTTTCTGTAAAATTTAAGAGATATTAGTACTTTATAGTGTTGTCATAAAGTTTCATTTTTAATATATGAAAAATGCTTAGAGCAGTGCCTGATACATAGTAAGTACCACATAAATGTTTGGTAAATGAAAAAAAAATAAATATTGGAGCAAAGGATATGCATTTTTAAAGGATTCTGATGCATATTACCAAATTACTTTCCAGAAAGATTCTACTGATGTATAGTTGTTATAGCAGGATGTAAGTGGAGTACCCACTTTCCTGCCCCCATGGCAAAGTGATTAAAAGTATGGGAGGTCAGGCCACCTTATCTCAAATTCTGGTTTATCACCCAGTAGCCACGATATCTTGTGATATCTTGACCATGCTAAGCTTTATTTCCCTTTTCTGTAAAATGGGAATGACAATAAATATATACTTCACTGGAATGCTGTGAGACTAAGACGAGTTTATATAAATAAAGCGCTTGGTATAGTGCCTAGCATAGAGAATGGAATCCATAAATGTGAACTATTAGTCTATGTTTGCAGTCTCTCCATTTTATTTATTTTTATGTATGTATATATGTCTTTAATGTTTGTTTATTTTGAGAGAGAGAGAGTGCAAGCACTCATACATGAGGGAGGAGGGACAGAGAGAGAGAATCCCAAGCAGGCTGTGTGCTGTTAGTGCAGAGCCTAATGCAGGGCTCCATCTCACAAACCGTGAGATCATGACCTCAGCCAAAATTAAGAGTCTGACGCTTAACCAACTGAACCAGCCAGATGCCCTCCATTTTAAAGACAAGAAAAATTAGGACCAGAAAGTATGTCATCCATGGCTGAGACACTAAGGTGATGGGTCAAAATGACACAGGAAATCCAGTGAGAGAAAGGAAATATTTGGTTCTAGGTGATACATTTTTTGTGCATGGCTGATCAACATAGATCCCCTTTAAGACATATTTTCAGGATGCCTTCCTGTGACTGCTCAGCATATATTAGTGACATGGACAGTGAAGGCAGAAAGTATGCTCATTAAACCTGCCAGTGTGAGGGAGGGAGTGAGCGAACTTCATCTTGAAGAACCAAGAAGACATGATTCTACAAGGAAAAGTGATAGATGGCTACTTGAAAAGAAAAATCATTTGCCCAAGTGCCAAGTGGGGAATGAGTGATTATGTTCAAACCAGGCAGCAGAAGTTGCATTAGCCAGTCTATGCAAAACAACAACAACAACAACAACAAAGAACCCAAACAAGCAAACAAAAACTTATGATGAATAGAATTCTACAGATTATGTTGACCTAGGAGACTTGAGTAGATAAACTGAGAATGGGGTGGTATTCTTCTGTTTTTGGACACCACTGGTCAGCTTTCTATAAGTAACAAGGTGGATTGGGTTCCCTAATTAGCATCTTGCAGAATATAGGATGTCATCAGAGACCTACAATACATATGTCTGGAAAGAGAAAAGGACCTAGCATTATTCATTCTGGGGAATTTAAGTCAGACAATTTTGTTATTGTTTCAAGTATAGACAAGACTCTCTTAGAAGGAAAAGTGTACAGTTGTTTACTTCTACTGAGAATAGAACTATAGGAAGTGGATTTCAAACTGCAGCATGAAAGATTTAAGTTGGAATGATTGAAAAAATATTAGTAATATGAACCATAAAACATTGCAAATGATTACCAACATAAGCTATGTAATCTCTTCAGAATTATTTAAAATAGGACTTTTTTTTTTTGTATTGGCTTTAAATTATTTTAGTAGGTATTAACTAAAGGCAGGAGAATAGCCTGGGTAGACTCTCAAGGTTCCTTTCTATGATTTGATGATAAAAAAGACTTGATCCTATAAAGATTGCTCTGGCTTCTTTTCTATTGCAGCTACCCAAGGAACAGCTGTTGCCTTGACAACAAGAGACAGTCTTAGGTTCCTCATATGCTAATAGGAAAACGGCCAATTTTCTTGTTCATAAAAGAAAACTGTTGGTTAATGTGTGCATCTCTCTCTCTGTCTCTTTTTCTCCTACCATTACTAACCACCTCTACGTGAACCTCAGTGAGAGGTAGAGTTAAAAGAAAGAGGGTAGAATAGTTTGTATTTTCAGAAATCCTCACTGAAACTTAAGAAACTCATTCACAAAGGAGTTTGGAGTATGATAATGACATGGGAATAACAAGAAATCAGCATTCAGTGTGCAGAGAAGAAAAACAATGGAGAGCATAAAATTCTAAGTCTACAGTAGAGTATAGGCAGACACTCTGAACAGATTGCAAGAGGAAAGATTCAGTATACCTTCACAGATGTCTCAACACCGACAACATCTGCCAGGCAGTTTCAACCACTTCCAACTGTCTAGGTGCATGTATATGCAGACATCATCAACTTTTGACCAAACTGAGTAGATTGTATGTGAATATTATAGAACATAGCAGAAGAAAAGCAATTACTTCCAAACACAATTCACTCAAGTAATAGGCAACAATTAGTTCTCCCAGGGAAAAAAGCATGTAATAATCCCTGCTTTCTCCTTTGCTATGTGAAAGATAGCCAAATGCAGGCTAAGAAACACATTGACAGCTGATAAAAAGTACTTTGAGTAAACTTACTCACATATTATGTGGACAGCTGTAGCTCATTGAATAAAAGCAGGCCACCTCTCTGCAGTGTCTTTTAATGCTTTATGAAAAAGCCAAGTTTCTTAGCCCTGTGGAGTGGTGCTTTTTCCATATAGCAGTATGGAAGGTGCAGGCTGCGGCCCCATACCAGCCTTGTTTTTATACTGGTTTCACATGGATGGTGTGTACGACATCATGACAAACACACGTTTCCTTGTATCTTTACCCTACATTTTTTTACATAGTAGTTATATGGTGGGTATGTTTTCGTTTACTGTTTTCACCACTCCTCATTACTTCCCAAGGATTTTGGTGGGGGGGGGGTATTGTTAAAAAGTGTTTTTCTTCTGATCATAAAATAATTCATGCTCATTATAAAGGTATAAAAAAAGTTTACAAAAAAACAAAGAGGGAAATGAAAGAATCTTTGTTTTATTTTGAAAAGCAATGCTAAATGCAAAGGAGCCCGTTACCAGTCCATTACCAGTATTTGTTTTACTAATTGCTAGGACAGCATAAGAAACAGATTATATACTTCCTTTCTCTGCCTTTCCATGTCTACCATGGGCCCTGGATAATAAGAACACTGATGATATACACAAACCTGCAGGAACCTATGGGTGTTACTACATGCTCTAATGACTTAAAGAGGGGGATTGTCAACCACATGGGAGAATATATAAGGTTTAGAAAGCTAGGTGAAAACACATTTACAGTTTGACAGTATAATTTTAAGGAGGTTTTGAAAACTTTGCTATTTGTGGGACAGTATTGCTGACAGATTTTGGAACTAGCTTTTCTCATCCAAAGCCCACTGGTCCCTGATATTTCCAACAGGATGAGAAGACCACTCTCTTGGTTAGTCCTACCTCCAAAAAGTCTCAAAGTCTTACCGTCTGCCTCTTTTATTTCAGATCGTCATTACTGATCTCTTTTCCATTTGTGTCTCCCAATCACAATTATTTGATGTATCCCTATTATCTACAAGAAAATATTTTTGTGACCTGGTACCTTTCAACTTTCCCAGCCTCATCTCATATTGCCCTCCTAGGCAAATGCTGTGCCACAAAAGTCACCCCATTCCCCATTCAGCAGTGTTGAACTACTTGTAATTTCTCACTTCCCTTTATCTCCCAGTTTCAAGATTCTCCACAACTTTCTCCCTCAACTTTTCACCAGAAACCTTTGTATCTCATCTTTGAAGTTTCAGGTAAGACCCTATTCAATAGGTGACTCATCTGTCCCTGAAGCCCTCCCACCTGGAGACAGACATGCTTTCCTGATGATTCCTGATAGCTTTTCCGAACTGTGTGCACTCTGTCTGCTTTAGTTAATTTAATAAAAGTTCTGGAAGGCAGCATCCTAGTCTGTTCCATTCACTGATACATGTCCCCATCACTTACTACAGGGAGCATGTCACACATTAGATGCTCAATGACTATACAATGAATCAATGAATGAATGTCTACTGTGTGCTTAATGCTTGGAAGCCAGGGTTAAATGAGCTACACACTCTCTGACTTACGTTGCTTGTAGTGTAATAGGGGAGGTGGAGAAGTAGAAAGTGTAAGTGCCATGACAGTGAAAATATGATGCTGGGGAAGCACATTTACATCAGGGAAGGTTGACATTAGCTGGGCAAATATGGGAAGAGTGGACCTTATAAGCCATGTTAAGGAGGCCACTGAGAGCCAAAGAGAGGTTTTTGATTGGGAAGGATAATATACTGAGATTTGAGGTTTAGAAAGATCTTTTTTGCTGAGGTGTGGAAATGGTATCAGAGAGGTCGATTATGAAGGCAGTTACCAATTAGGAGGCAGCTTCTCTGCTTAATGGTTAAACTCTTTGAGGGAAAGAATAACCTCATTTTCAATTTTGTAACTTAAGGGCTAGGTCAGTTTTTTTTTTTTTAATTAAAAATTTTTAAGTTTATTTTAAAAAAAGAGGCAAAGAGAGAGGGAGGAGAGAATCCCAAGCAGTCTCTACACTGTCAGCATGGAGCCTGATACAGGGCTTGAACTCATGAACCATGAGATCATGACCTGAGCTGAAACGAAGAGTCAGACACTCAGGTGACTAAGCCACCCAGGCACCCTGGGCTTGGTCAATGTTTTAACAAATGTGATGTTTATTTTATGAATGAAGAACTGCTTTTATGTCCATTATCATATCTCAGAAAGACAAAAACAAGCCACTTCCTTTAAGAAGTTGTGTCGCTGTGGCTCATCGAGTCATTGGGTCAATGTTACTGCTTCCAAGTAAGCTAGTTACAAAGGAGATTTAGTGGCACCCAACCCTGAACTTGCTCTCAATAGACATATAAGTTGATTTATCTTATCTCATCTATATTATAACCAACCATATGAATTGTATTTTTTGGTTGTTTTTTTTTTTTTGTCTTTTTCATCAAGATGTCATTCCTGGATTAAGACCATGGCTTTTTCATGTTGTGTAGCCTACTTAGGAATAACTGATTCAGTTTTGCCTCCTTGAGTTTGTTCAAGGACTGGTCAAAGCATTAATGAAAATATGAATAAAGGAAAGCATAAATGACAAAATAGTCAACTAAAAGGTTCCTACTGATTCCCTTATATTTGTATTAAAATCTAGTCCTTAAAGTGATCTAATTCACTGAATAAAACCATTTTATTAAGCCTTTGGTCAGCAGATTATTAATACCTATATTATGTATAGAACTCATCTAAAATTAGTGACTACAGCTCTCCTTTTTCTTTGGATACAATGAAAAGAGTAAAAAAATTTAAATAATGCAAAAGGACATTATGAAATCGTATCACCGTTAACTGAATCAAAATTTAATACAATAAATTAATACAGTAATGAAAATGTTCTAATTTTTATATTAGTAGTTGATGTCCCCTTATCCTTGATTTACAATAAAATGATTTCAAAGCATTTTGAATTTGTTAGGTAATAGCATTACAATCTGCATAGTAAAAGGAGACAAAAAATATATAACTTCTGATTCAGTTTAGTTGTGTTTATAATATGTCATTAACATAAATTAACCATTTGCAGGTTGCAGGTTGCTGGCAGGTGTTTATAATATGTAATTAACATAAATTAACCATTTGCAGGTTGCTGGGTGATACAGATTATTTGTGCTGATACCTAGAGTCTCTACTTTTATAAAGCTTTCAGGTTTTGATGATTCACAAAGAAACAATTTGTATGGTCAAGCTTAATTGCTGATTTAACAATAAATTTTATCTTTATAAAAATTTATATACCTATGTTTTTTGCCATATGTTATCTTCTTACATGGTAAATTTACATATTGATCTACCCATTACAATCCTAAATTTAAACTTTCATTGTTACCTATTATCATTGTTATGGCTGCTTCATAATAATAGCAAGTAGTAATATTGAGAAGAATAAGAAGGATTCTGACTTCGCATCTGGATGTTTTAAATGGACTGACATAGAATTCTGTGTGACACTAAAGATTTTGTCATTTTAGAGTGAAAATGAGCTGAAGAAAAAAAAAACTTAATAGATTGTTCGGTTGGTATTTGGTCCACAATTATTTCTGGGGGGTTTTCTCCTTAAGTACATCTTTAATGCTACACCCAGAGATTTGGCTCAGGTGTCAGGAATAATAAGCTTTATTATAATAGTAAACCTTGGTGAGAGTTCTGGCTAAAAAAGAGAGAAAAGATAAAAAAGAAAAAAAAGGGCATTTCTGGTACTTTACATATACAGACATGTAGCACCATCTACTGGATTAGAGTAAATGAATAAAATCTGTAAAATATGTATTTCCACTAGCAAAAGTATGAAGCCATGAATGTCAAAGCTTCGTATAGTATTGGTTTAGCCAATTCTTTGGTTGTAAGTGGTTTTTTGGATAGGTGAGAATATTTGATATAAAGGACCTTCTTTTTCCCTTTGTCCTTGCAGCTAAGAAATAGTCACAGACAATTGTTAGCTGTTAAAGTTACCCATCTACAGCAATTGATTTTACACATGTACATTTGTGTGTGTATGAACACGTGTGTGTGCACACACACATACCCTACTGTACCCGACTCGATTATGTAATACTTTTTTACAAAGCAGTGGTTACCATGGGCAAAATAACTTTTGTGGACATGTATTTCATAGAAAAGGATATTAGCCTGTAAGTAGAGAGGTTTTTCTTCTACTGTTTCTCTGTAGTAGAAAGTGTCTTAAGTATAGTTATGGCCTCCTGTTACCAGGAGAAATAAATCCTTGGGAATAATCCATTCATTAATTCAGCAAGCATTAAGTAATTACTGTGTTTCAGAAACAATGATAAAAAGATTGAAAAAAAGAACAGTGATTTCAAAAATACTGCATAAGACTGGGCTGTGAGGTGAATGTTCCTTTGTAAAGACTTACATCCATCTTCTTCATTAACAGGGTGCATCAGAGCAGTCAAATATCTGAGACAGCCTTATGAAATGTACAGGTTTGCAAGATGTTATAGATAATGGTCAATATATTCACCACTACAAATGTGTTTTACACAAGTACGGAGGTTGAGGAATAGGACAGTTATAAGACTCCTCTGACATTCTTCCCATAAGACTGTTAGGTCCTTATCCAAGTCATTATCTATTTCATAATATCGATTATTCCTCTGGAGGGAGTGACTACTTCAGCAGCAGAAGCATAAAAACATTGCATGGTGAAGTACATGTTATAGCCACTAGCGATCTTGGAAGTTTCTTCTGAGTGTGTGTAAATACTCTGAATCTGAATCATATGCAACTATATTAAGAATGAATTGCATAAAGGAAAATCTGAGAAAATGGAGACATTCACCATTTTCCTGGGTAGGAAGACAATAAAATAAAAGTTTCAGTTTTTCTGAAATTATTATGTATATTCAAAGAAATTTCAGTGAAATTCCTAGGGTCCTTCTCTTTTTTTGGCGGGAGATGAGGAACTTAACAATTTGATTTCAAAGAAGTGTTTGAGAATAGACAAAAATAGTTGTGATGGTGGTGTTGGATGGTGTGTTTGACTCTAGCATATTAAGAAGCTGTGTCACCCAAAACAGTGTGGTACTTTTACAGAGATAAATACATCAATGAAATGCCACATACCCAGAAACATACCTTTGTATATATAAGAATTCAGTATATAAAAAGGACGCGTTCAAACCAAAAAGCAAGATAGACTATTTAACAAATGGTGCTGGGAAAATTACTATTTGTTTTGAAAAAGAGCTATGAATCTTTTCCTCTCACCACAAACATCAATTTTATGTGCATTAAAATTTTAACACATAATTATAAAAGTACTAGAAAAACTATTGGAGGTCATTTTTATAGTGTTCTGGAAAGGGCTTTCTTTAAGTGTGGTACAAAACAAAAGTTATTGAAGAAGACCAACAGATTTAATTACATAAAAATTTAAAATGCCTCTTTTAATTCATGTTTATTCTTTTGGCAAATTTTTATTGAGCACTACTTGTACAGGTATTGTTCTAGTTTCCAAATATAGGGTGAACACAGTGCATATGGTCCCTACTGTCGTGCATATTATAGTCTAATGGCAAAGATAAAAAAATATGCAAACAAGCAAATAAAAACATTAACTACCAATTGTGGTGAGTTGTCAAGTAAAATTACTAAATGAAAAATTTGCTTTAAGAGGAAATAACAGGAGGGGTGCCTGGGTGGCTCAGTTGGTTAAGTGTCCAACTCTTGACTTCAACTCAGGTCATGATCTCGTGATTTGTGAAGTCGAGCCCTGTGTTGGGCTCTGTGCTGACAGTGAGGAGCCTGCTTGGAATTCTCTCTCTCTCTCTCTCTCTCTCTCTCTCCCTCTCCCTCTCCCTCTCCCTCTCCCTCTCTCTCTCCCTCTCTCTCTCCCTCTCTCTCTCCCTCCCTCTCTCCCTCTCTCTCTGTCCCTCCCCTGCTGGAGCACATGTTCTCTCTCTCAAAATAAATAAGCTAGGGGCGCCTGGGTGGCTTAGTCGGTTGAGCAGCCAACTTCGGCTCAGGTCATGATCTCGCGGCCCGTGAGTTTGAGCCCCTTGTTGGGCTCTGTGCTGACAGCTCAGAGCCTGAAGCCTGTTTCAAATTCTGTGTCTCCCTCTCTTTGACCCTCCCCCATTCATGCTCTGTCTCCCTCTGTCTCAAAAATAAATAAACATTAAAAAATAAATAAATAAATAAATAAGCTAAAAAAAATGCAGAAATACCAGATATAAGGAGCAGTCATCATTCTTAATTCTAAGATAGAGTGTCCTAGGAAGAAGACCCTGTCAGGGCTCACTGAATGGCAAAAACTCCTTGTGCTGCTGGTTGAACTTGCTGGGGAGTGAATGGAGAGATGTCTCATTAGAGGCACTCTGCTGAAAAACTGCCCAAGCTGGGGTGGGGGTAGGTGCTAGGGGAAGCTGCTATGCACTGCAGGAGCTGGGAGCTGGAGAAGCCACCGGCACTGCAGGAGCCTGATGCTACAGATACTGCTTGTGCCAGGCAGGAACCAGATGCTGGAGAAGCTGTGCGTGCCTCAGGAGCCTGCCATGTGAGAACACTGGAACCAGGAAGAAAAAACACATTTTCCCTCCCGTAGGGTCTCTTCTGTGCCCTCTGTTGATAAAGCTTGATTTTGTACCAATGGTCAAAGGAGAAATATTTGAAGAGCCCATATCTGTCTTCACAGAGCAGACAAAATGGGTAAATTTGGAGCTGAAAGGCAACACATTGCAAAATGGCACAACATAGTACTTTTCCATTTATTTGAAGTTTTAAAAGAGAAGAAACTAATTTATGATAGAGAAAACATTGGAATAGTAGTTGCCCCTGGGGGTTGGGGGAGGTGAAAGCCAGGATTGACTGGAAAGAGGCAAGTGGGAAATTTTACAGTAGTGGTAAGTTCTACATCTTAAGAGTTTAGGTTAACTGGATGTATGCATATGTCAAAACACAAGATTTGTGTATTTCCTTGTATATAAATGTTACCTACATAGGAAAGAATATAAACAAAAGTAAACATAGTGTGATGAAGCATTTAGGGGGAGAGTATATTTATTCTTGCAATTTACTTTGAAATGCATCAACACAGACTGATGAATGAATAGATTGATAGACAAGTGTAGTAAAAAGTTAATGGTAGGATCTAGGAAACATCTAGATCAAGGAGATATTGATGCTCACTGTAAAATTATTTTGACTTTTCTGTATGTGGGAAACATTTCAAAATGAGCTGTTGGAAATAAAAGATTACCTTAACTGTTGAGGGAGAATGAATTTTAGGGGAACAAGAGTGGAAGTGGGGAGATGGATTGGAGTGGTGGAGGTGGCGATGGAGAGAAGTAGAATCAATATAGGCCTGCGGGTGGAAGTGATATGTCCTGTGATATCAATGGAGTGATATCAATGGAACTGTTAGGAAGGCAGTTGGATATACGTTTGGAGTGTAGAAGAAAGATCTGTGACAGAGAAATGCTAATGGAAGTCGTTAAAGAAACCTGTGGTATTTATTATTTAAAAAACTTTTTTTAATGTTTATTTTTTGAGAGAGAGACAGAGTGTGAATGGAGGAAGGGCAGAGAGAGAGGGAGAGACAGAATCCAAAGCAGGCTCCAGGCTCCAAGCTGTCAGCATAGAGCCTGATGCGGGGCTTGAACCCACGAACTACAAGATCATGACCTGAGCCAAAGTCATATGCTTAACCGACTGAGTCACCCAGGCACCCCAGAAATCATGGTATTTAAAGTCATGAAAATGGATATGATCACCAAGGAAGCAAGTGTAAGAAGAGAAGAGTAGAGAGGCAAGCTTTGCATCTTGGGGAAAGCAACATTAAGAAGCTAATCAGGACAAGATAAAGGAGTAAATGAGATTGAGAGGTTAATGGGAAACTGACAGTCCTAAAAGTGGAGAGAAGAACTAGGGAAGGAAAAGCTGAGCTGAATGCAGCCCACAGATCTGGCAAGTTGATGATAAACTTACCTGTTGGAATATGAAGCATACTATTGGTGACAATAGCAGTTTCTGAGGTGTTTATGGCAAAATATACCAAAACTAAAGTTTTAAAAACCCCAAAAACAGATTGGGAGAAAAATATTGTTCATACAAACATGTCAGATACAAACATACACAGAGAATACTGTCCATATAATAGAAAGCACTGCAAAAAGAAGAGACAACCTAATGGAGTAAATGGGCAAAGGAAATGATACATTTTATTTATTTTTATTTTTAAAAATTCCAGTATAATCAATGTACAGTGTTATATTAGTTTCAGGTATATAATATAGTAATTCAATTCTGGACATTACTCAGTGTTCATCATAAGTGTACCCTTAATCCTCTTGACTTGTTTCACCTACCCCCCACCCACCTCCCCTCTGGTAACCATCTGTTTGTTCTCTGTAGTTAAGAGTCTTTTTGTTTGTCTTTTTTTATTTGTTCGTTTGTTTTGTTTATTAAATTCCACATATGAGTGAAATCATACGCTATTTGTCTTAGATCTGATAAATTCTTAGCAGAATAAATGTGATGCTCAGTCTCATAATTATAAAATTGTCAATAAACAATGAGATACCACATTTTTCTCTTTAGGTTGTAAAATATTACTTTATAACATACAGAGTATGCAAGAACACTGCCATATTCTGTTGGTATGTAAAATCTTTTTTTTTAATGTTTATTTTTGAGACAGAAAGAGACAGAGCATGAGCAGGGAAGGGGCAGAGAGAGAGGGACACACAGAATCTGAAGCAGGCTCCAGTCTCTGAGCTGCCAGCACAGAGTCTGACGCAGGGCTCAAACTCATCAACTGCAAGATCATGACCTGAGCTGAAGTCAGATGCTCAACCAGCTGAGCCTCCCAGGGACCCCGGTATGTAAAACCTTTTTGAAAGATAATTTAATAGTATCTATCAAAATAAAATTGCTTATACATGTTTTTCATTAATTTTACTTCTAAGAATATGCCGTACACTAATGCACACACATAGGTGTGCAAGGTTATATCTTATTCGCCGAATTGAAGACACCACTGATTGAAATATGCATCCCAATTTTAGATATACTAAAATATGAAAATAAGTATACCCCAGACTTGATGAAATACAGTGTTAAAAGATGTTCATTGTAGCATTGTTTAAAAAGTTAAAATTGATGGATAATAATTGAATTTTAAGCTGCTGTTAAAAGACTAAGGATCTAATGTACTGATACAGAAATATGGCCACTATTGTTAAGTGATAAAATGAATCTGCAAAAGAATATTTATAATATGATTCTGTTTCTATAGGAAAAACTAATATATCTATAGATTTATTTTTTTTAATTTTTTTAATGTTTATTTATTTTTGACAGAGAGAGAGAGAGAGAAAGAGATAAAGCATGTGTGGGGGAGGGGCAGAGAGAGAGGGAGACACAGAATCTGAAACAGGCTCCAGGCTCTGAGCTGTCAGCACAGAACCCGACGCAGGGCTTGAGCTCACGGACAGTGATATCATGACCTGAGCTGAAGTTGGACGCTCAACTGACTGAGCCACCCAGGAGCCCCTATGGCTTTATTTTTAAAAATGCTGGTAGGACACATGCCAAACAGTGGCAACCTCTTGGGAATGAGGTTGTCATGGAGGTGAAGGATATCTTTTCCTTTATACACCTATCTTCCTTCCTTCTCTTTCTTTCTTTCTCTTTCTTTTCTCCTCCTCCTTCTCCTCCTCCTCCTCCTTCTTCTTTCCTTCCTCCTTTTCCTCTTCTTTCTTTCTTTCTCTTTCTTTCTTTCTTTCTTTCTTTCTTTCTTTCTTTCTTTCTTTCTTTCTCTTTCTCTTTCTTTCTTTCTTTCTTTCTTTCTTTCTTTCTTTCTTTCTTTCTTTCTTTCTTTTCATCACATTATTTTTGCAAAACCAAAATCTCTTCATATTTTAGCCTGAACAATGTGATCTGGATGAAGTTATCTACTTGGGAATGAAGCAGTAAAGGGATAGCATCCACCTTAGCATTTTGTGATTAAATTGAGTATTTCATGGTCAGCAACAAGGCTTGAAAAACTTTGGGTTTTGTTTCCAACTCTAGATTTTAATAAGTTCAATAGAGTTATAATCTAGAAGTTGTAGAATTATAAAAGTGGGAACTAGATATGGAATGCCATGGTGATGAGGTGGAGAAGCATGACTATCATTTTAAGGCAGAAATGTAGAATTAGGAGGAGGCATGGACATTTTGCACAAAATTCAACACTGTATAATTGTCATCCTGAAATTCAAGAGATATAATCCCTGAGATACAGGAAATGTGGCTCTTTGCATGAATTTGGCTGCCAGACTTCTTATGTCCTTGGCCCTACAGGAGTACACAGCAAAGACAGCTGCAAGCATGCATTTTGGCAGCTCCTGCTAACACTGAGAGGGGTGGATCAACAGACTGGCACAGGCTGAGGCAGCTGCCTCAGTATTCATATTAGTAATGGGGATGAGAAATTAGAAAGGAATGTTTAAGACACATGGGCAGTAGCAACACTAATAATTTTAGGAAGCACACTGCCATAACAAATCTCAAGTATAAATAATGATGTGCCATCTTAATATATGCTGGATGCTAACATTTTCATTAGTAGGAATGAGTAAATTGTTATAAAATAGAAGATCTTCTTTTATAAGGTTATTTAGACTCTAAAATTTCGTTATTCCAAATAGGTTGAAATTTCCTCTACAAGCTTTCTCCTCCATCACGTTGGGAATTTAGGCATTGCAGAAGTGAGGAATAAAATGCCGTGGTAATTCTACCATCTATTGAAGATATATCTAAGAATGTTGTATATGTGAATAAGTACAACGTTTTCTACAGTGAATGATGTTTCACCACACTGTGCTGCATTTTATATGGTCTATAAAGACACGCATATGAAAATTATTTCTAAAAATGGTAGTTGTATATATAGATAAATATAGTATTATTTCAGTAAAGGGGTTTGTTCATTAAACTTTGACTCATGAAATATACTATGCATAGTCAAATGTATAAAAGCCATTTCTAAGAATAATAGAATTCTGCTGCATCTGAGTAGTCATTCAGTGAAATAATGTATGCTGCATTCAATATATCTGTAAAATATGCCACATGTATAAAATGTTTCTAGTGGTAGAATTTAAAAATATAAATTGTTTTTAAGAACACAAAAAGCTAAATCTAGTCTTTGAGACTAGAGAAATATTCCATATAATTCAATATATGGAAAACCATGTAAACACAAAGAGACAAAGCTACTACAAGATTTCAAAACCAATAATAATAACAAACCAACAGTAAAAAGACATTTTCAGGACAATTGAAGAAATATAAATATGAAACAGTTATTAGATGATATTCAAGAATTTTGATGTTATTAATTTTGACGGATGTGATAATAATACTGTGTGTTAGAAAACATTGAATGTTAAACATTAGTGATGCATGCTCAGGTAGTTGGGGTAAAATATGATGTCTGATTAGTTTTAAAAATCTTTAGCAAAATAATATAGATGAAGTGAATGTAGCAAAATATAAATGTTAAATCAAGATAATGAGTATGTGGGTGGGTATGTGCGCGCTCTCTCTCCCTCTCTCTCTCTCTATATATATACACACACATACATATACATATATATATATATATATTTAAACTTTTTATAATAAAAAGCGTAACAAGATAATGGTAAAATAAAATTCAAAAGGGCAAAAAAGGCTACAGATAGTTGCTTATTCGATAAGCAAAGTTAATTTATGTTCATGATGCCGTAATAGAGGGTATTTCAGCCAAGAACAACTCTCATTGCAGACAGCATAGTTTGTAGTAGGAGATCTGTATCCTCATTTAGGTCCTGCTGACTTTAATCGCTTCACCTCAGGGAGCCTCAGTTTATTTGTTTGGAAAATAAAAGGATTAGATTAGTTGATAGTTTTATCCTTTCCAGTTCTGAGATGCTAACCAACAGAGGCGGTAAACTCAAATACCTACCAGTGCTGAGCGGGTAATTCAAATTACTGAATAGGTGTAGTGCTTGCCACTCTAACTGGGACTCCTCTTCAGCCGAATGCCTTCATGATAATGTGGACTCAGTGTTGCCTAGCTTTTTTGGAGATTAGGAAGAAATACAAATTTTTATGTGAAATTGAAGATTTGTGTATGTTAATAGAAAACGTACAGCGAAAAGTGTAGAAGCGGTGAGGCGGGGTTGGGGGTACTACCAAACCCTGCTGCAGTCCATGTCCGCGGTCAGCTAAGACGCTGCGAAGGGCAGATGAACACTGGGAGGAAGACCAGGAGATTAAAACAAAAGATGGAAACACACATCAGTGATTCTAGGGAGTGAATTCTGCTTCAAAATATCAGTCTACCTCAGCCGACGAGATTTCATCTACGGATGAAACTCAAACACCACTTGAAAAGAAAAGTCTGTTTTTGATAGCTCTCATCTTCTGCGTGCGCTCCAGCAGTTGCGGGGCTCAATGCCATTACCTCTCTCAGTGTCCCCCGGAGACCGCAGGCGCCACAGACTTTACACTCTCTGGGAGCGCCCCGGGGGACGATCCCGAGCTGCAACTTCAGGGATAGTTATGCTGGGGCCGCCAACCCCAGCGAACCTGTGGAGTAATTGCTTCGCTTCCTCGAAGTTTAAAAGAAAAGCTGCTCCGGACCGAGGCTAGAGTTCTCAACCGGAAGTTTTGCCTCCCTGCTTGAGCACTTCCTGTTTGGTAACTAAGGACGCGGGGCGGTTGCTGGGGTTATCGTGGTAATTACTGGGGAGATTTGCGGGTGTAGGGAGTTGCCTCGTGTGCTGCTCCCGGGCCATACGAGAAGGTGGATCTTTCCTCCCCACCCTGTCAGAGGTTCTCTATCCTTTTGCCATCATGAGTAATGAATTCTTGGCGGAGCTGCATTGGGACGATGGGTTCGCCATCCCGGTGGCAAACGAGGAGAACAGGATCCTGGAAGATCAGGTAAGTGTCAGGTGAAGAAGGCCGGGAAAGAGGGGATAGTTTCTTGGTTGGCAGGAATACCCCAACCCTTTTATTCTTCCCTTTTCCGTCCCCAATTTTATCTCTTTCTGTCTAATGCTCACCGCACCATCTCCTTCCTCCCTAACCTGTTTGCCCATTACGGTACTTGCAAAGCATTACAAAATGTATATTGAAAGGATGATTGATATTCGCGACTATAAAGTCTGAATCGTTACTCTCTCTCCTTCCACTCCATTTCGCCTCAGGGGCAGGAGAGGAAAGTCTGGTTCCTGCGTCCGCTTTTCCCTTCCTCAGAATTAAGCGCGGCTTGCAAAGGGACTCTGAGGTTTTCCTAGCAACAGTTGTTTGCGGATGTTTATAAGCAAATCACGCTCTGGTTGACATTACTTTTTGAGTTTCTGCCTAAGACATTTAAAGTTGAAAGGGACTTGAAGAAATATTTTCAAGAGAGACGTTCTAGTAAGACTGTAAAATGTGCAGTTTACAGCTTTTCAAAGTGAGGATGTTGTCACAGAGTGATATAAAAATATTTTACGTTGTAAGGAATATTTTACACCGGCTTCCAACGAATGAGTGCATAGTAGTTGTTAAAAATAAAATTGCATCTGGCTCAGAAAACTTTTAAAAACCTTTAGCAGTTAGTCTAAAGTTCTGTCACATGGCAGTGTGTTGTGTAGAGGAGGATCCAGAAACAGATGATGTTTACATTACTTTGCAGAATGGAAGAGAAGGTTTTCTTCCCTTGGAAAAGAAAATGAAAATCCATCACTGTTTTTTGAAGTTGTTTTTTTTTTTTTTTCAAAATATTCTGACCTGTTTACTAATGTCTAAATTAGCTGCAGTTTTTTGTTGCTTTGTTTTAATGAAGGGCAACATTAGGGAATATAAGAAATTTGGCACTAAAAAAAAAAAATAAGCAGAAATTTGGCACTGAGTACTGAGGAATAATAATATTAACAAGTTTCCAGCCCTGGGTTCAGATCTTACTTACCAGTAGTGAGCCTGTTTCTTCTTATATAAACTGGAAATAAATAATCATTTCACAGGGTTGTTTACAGCTCTAAGGATATTAATGTGGGTTAAAGTTCCAATCAAATATTAGTTTTTTTATTATTGCCATAATATTTGTCTCATATGATTTTATATACATATTAATTATATTAGCTATTTAAAAAATATTACGGAGCAATAAAAAGAAGAGTGAGGGCCAGAATCACTTTACCTGAATAAACAGTGGCATTAAAAAGTCAACTCTAATAAGTTTAAGATATTCAAACAGAAGGGTAAAAAATAAAAAATACCCACTGTTGACTCTAGAAGTGACTATCATGGCATTAAACAAATATTCCAGACATCATAGTCTACAGTTATATAGATAGAAAAGACAGACAGAAGTATCATTGTTTTTTAAAATTTAAATCCAAGTTAGTTAACATATAGTGTAACTATGATTTCAGGAATAGAATTTAGTGATTCATCACTTACATATAACACCCAGTGCTCATCCCAACAAGCGCCCTCCTAAATGCCCCTCACCCATTTAGTCCTTCCCCCCCCACCCAACACCCCTCCAGCAACCCTCAGTTTGTCAGTTCTATGTATTTAAGAGTCTCTTATGGCTTGTCTCCCTCTCTGTTTTTATATTATTTTTGCTTCCCTTCCCCTATATTCATCTGTTTTGTATCTTAAATTCCACATATGAGTGAAATCATATGATATTTATCTTTCTCTGACTGACTTCCTGTAATGTAATACACTCTAGTTCCATCCACATTGTTGCAAATGGCAAGATTTCGCTCTTTTGGATCACCGAGTAATATTCCTGTGTGTGTGTGTGTGTGTGTGTGTGTGTGTGTGTGTGTGTGTGTACCCACCACATCTTCTTTATCCGTTCATCAGTTGATGGACATTTGGGCTCTCTCCACACTCTGGGTATTGTTGATAGCGCTGCTATAAACATTGGGGTGCATGTGCCCTTTCAAAACAGTACACCTGTATCCCTTGGATAAATAGTAGTGTAATTGCTGGGTCGTAAGGTAGTTCTATTTTTAGTTTTCTGAGGAACCTCCATCCTGTTTTCCAGAGAGGCTGCACAGTTTGCATTCCCACCAGCAGTGCAAAAGGGTTCCTCTTTCTCTACATCCTTGCTAACATCTGTTGCTGCCCAAGTTGTTAATTTTAGCCATTCTGACAGGGGTAAGGTGATATCTCATTGTGGTTTTGATTTGTATTTCCCTGATGATGAGTGATGTTGAGCATCTTCTCGTGTCTGTTAGCCATCTGGATGTCCTCTTTGGAAAAATATCTATTCATGTATTTTGCCCATTTCTTCACTGGATTATTTGGTTTTTGGGTGTTAATTTTGTTAAATTCCTTACAGATTTTGGATACTAACCCTTTATCTGCTATGTCATTTGCAAATATCTTCTCCCATCCGTCAGTTGCCTTTTAGTTTTGCTGATTGTTTCCTTTGCCATGCAAAACCTTTTTATTTTAATGAGGTCCCAATAATTCATTTTTACTTTTGTTTCCCTTGCCTCTGAAGACATGTCAAGTCTCCAGAAGTTGCTGTGGCTGAGGTCAAACAATCAGGTTGTTGCCTGATTTCTCCTCTAGGATTTTGATGGCTTTCTGTCTTACATTTAGGTTTTTCATCCATTTTGAGTTTATTTTTGTGTATGGTGTAAGTAAGTGCTCCAGGTTCATTCTTCTGCATAAGACAGAAGTATTATTAAAATGGAATCCTACTATATGTGCTGTTTTTAACATAAACATTTTTATTTAATAAAAATTTTAATTTTATTTGTCTTAAGAGAAAAAAAAGAAAGGAATTATTGAATTTCAGGTAAATATTACTTGATTACAAGAGATAGTGATTGCTAAGAAACTTTCTTAACATTAAGAAAAACTGCATAAGAAGAAATGGTTAGATTATTGTTTAAAAAATTCTTTGTTTCATTTGTAGGCAGTTATGGGTTGACTCCCTGCCCTTTCATTTTTCATTTTGAAAGCAAAGAAATTAGCTCTCTCACTTCTTTACACCATCTTTTACCCATGTTACCCCTATTAAAAAATAGTGGTTTTATTATTTTTATATTATCAAGCTTTATTTTTTATTCCATTCAGTGCCTTTAATTTACTACAAGTGTTTAGCCTTAATTTTATATGAAAAAAATTTTAATGTTTTTATTTATTTTTGAGACAGAGAGAGACAGAGCATAAGCAGGGGAGGAGCAAAGAGGGAGGGAGACACAGAATCTGAAGCAGGCTTCAGGCTCCAAGCTGTCAGCACAGAGCCTGACACGGGGCTCAAACTCCCAAACCACAAGATCACATGACCTGAGCCAAAGTCGGACACTTAACCGACTGAGCCACCCAGGCACCCCAGCCTTAATTTTATATTTAAACTGGTTTAATGGTCCTTAATGTAGCCACTTTTATTCAGTTTATCTTTTCTTGGATTTTTCACTTTGATTCATCTTTTGCCTAGTTGGGTCTTATGCTCAAATAGTTGTTTCAAGAAGCATCCATTGTTTTGTGCTTTTGATTCCTTGCATCCTTGGTTGCCAATTGATTTCTTGCATTGCTTGCTTTAAGTTTATATTCTTTTAATCACAGTATCAGATCTTCAAGATACCTTCTTTCTGCCTCTACTCCTTCCTTCTGGAGTCCTGTGTTTTTTTAATATGGACTGTTTTTCCACAGACCTATTTCCCAACTGTGGACTACAGAATTCCCTTTATTCTTTTACGTGGTTGATGCTCTACTTCCTAAGTCACATATCTTCTTTCTTGGGTTATCTCCTTATCTCCTTATCTCAAAATAAGGAATACTTTCTTGTGTCTTCCTAACAAGGGTGTATAGGAGGTAAACCCTGAATCTGAAAATGTTTTTTATTTAATCTCACATTTGATGGTGTTGGCTGAGTCAAATGTTCTAGGTTAAAATTTTTTTTATGAAGAATTTGGAAAAATATTATCTTCCAGTAGTGATGTTGGTGAGTAATCTGCTATTAGAAATATTTCCATTTCTTTGTAGGTTGCAATTTTAATGTCTGGAAGCTTTTAGGGTTTTGTTTTATGTTTACATTGTAGTTTTTTTTGGCAACTGTATCATATTTTTAATTTTCAGGTTATTTGTTGCTTTTTTGTATCACCTGGTCTTCTTTTAGTAGTACAATATCATTTACAATAT